>NW_028243639.1:0-170508 GCF_964263255.1 Lissotriton vulgaris
CAAACATTAGTTTACATACAAAGTTATCTTTACAAAATTCACCTTGATTGCGCTATAGAAAGTTCTCCCTACCATCTGGAAACCACTCTCGGTTAACTCCTCTATGCTCACGCAGCCTATCCAGGCAGCTTACTACCTCAGGCTTGCAAATCTCCTTGCCTGATGATGATCCAAGTATCTAGCCATGGATGTCGACCTCTTTAACAGCTTGCACGTTAAACTGATCTGTTAAAACTAGTGCAACAGCTGTTGACCTGAAAAGCTTGCCTCGACAATTTGTATTGGCACAAAGCTTTTCCCTGTTTTGCCTGAAAAATGTATGTTTATTTGTGATTGTCTTTTGTTTTTTTCTTGAAGGATACTGGACTGTTTCCCACTTGATCACTTTGTGTGTGATCTGTACTTATTACCTTGATTCATTAAATTAAATGTCTGTCTGGACATCTTCAATACAATATAGTACTGATTCTGGTCTATAATTATTTTATTTGAAACTTAATATTTGAAGGACTGTTAGAAACGGGATCCCTGGCTGGCTGCGCCAAAGTCAGTCAGAGACCACGTTACCTTAGTTTTTCAAAACTAGTTGATACCCAAGGTCCTTCTTACCTTGTGTGCTCCCTTGTTCACATCAAACACTTTAATGATGTAACAGCATCCCTCCCAGAAGTACCGGTGGTGGTTGAGAGAGATAAAAGGAGGAGTTTAGTCAAGCTGTGGGGGACCAGCAAGAGCCTGAAGCAGCACGTGTTCCGCTTAGGAGGGTCCTGAGCAGTTGGTAGCTGAAGCAGAAGTGGGAGAGTCACGTAGTGACAACTGAGTTCGACTCAGACCCAGACAAAGTGCCTAGTACTGTAGGACTGTGCATGACAGCAGGATAACACTGGCCGAGGAGGCAGGAGAGGGGAGACTGAATTAGCAAGAAGAAGGTGTGGCCCATACTATTTCAGAGGACACTGAGGATTCTGATGTGAGTGATAAAGAAGGTGAAGGGATTGCTCACAGTTGATCAAAATGAGCTAGAGTACTCTGTTGGAGGTACTCGTCCCCTGAATGGAATTACTCTGCCACAAGTGACAGAGATAAGAGTTCAAGGAGTACGGTGAGAACAATGCTGACTCAAATGAACCCCCTTGAGCTGAACATTGTGTTTGAACTATGATTGGAACTTACATTATCATCAAACAGCTAGTGGCATTTTGTTTCGGATGTGACTAGTAGTGATTTTGAACTGTGCATTTATATAGACAGGTGGGAGAAGAAAGAAGAGTACCAAGCCCCAAGGCAGTTGAAAGGGTGTAAGGTTGTCCTTTAGAAGAATACAAATTAGATGCTTAGGAAGACTTAAGAAGATCTTTGTACACAAATTTATTGAATATTACTTGGAATTTGGTTTTGCCATTTGCACAGGTTGAAATTGACATGGAAGACTTTGGGGCAGCTACATTCCACCCAACGGTCCGGGTTATCGAGAAGTAATGGAAGCCAATCCTAATATTAGTAGATGTGGGTACATACATCAAATTTTGAAGAGACTAAGGGCCTTATTATGAGTCTGGTACACAGACCACCAGACTCATGATGGCGGTCTCCTGACTGCCTTTTTATGACTAGGGTGGTTGGACCACCCTGGGACCACCGCAACCGCTGCAACAACATGGGTATCATCGTTCCCTGGTGGTTTCACAGCATTTCTGAGACTGCAAATGCTTTGCAGGACCATCCCTCTCCTGCCAAGCATATTACAAGTTTTTCTCTGCTACAATTTTCATGGCAGTGAGCCCACCATGAAAATCATGGTGGAGAGAAAACAAGTGGGGCCCTCCCTGGTGCCTCTCGCCATGTGGATGCCCACAGGGTGGCACAACATGTGCTCCCCTGTGTGCATGCACCCTAGTACCTGCACTGCATGGACTGCAGCAGTCCATGCCTTGCAAGTACTGCCTTTGACATTCCCATTGTGAAAAAAGGCACCACCCTGGGAACTCCACAGAACAACCCACCAGACCAGAAGAAAACTAAAGATCTGGCGGGCACTTCGTACATGAGTTTGGTGGTGCAGGAGTAGTGGAGTCCTGCTCCAACATCACAAACTCATAATAATCTTCATGCCCTAGAGATAATGGTTTGTATCCATTATATGAGTCAGAATTTCATCTAGGCACATCTAGAGGTGATTATTCAGAAAATGTTTATTTTAAATTGCTTTATGAGTATATTGACACAATGGATGGCAGGGATTGTTACATTTGGACATAATTGCCTGCATCAGCTGCAGAGGGATATCCCTTTGACTTATGGTGGTACCTGTAGTAGTTTGATGAGCCTTACGTATGGAAGGGAACATTTTGAATATTAATACGTAAATAAGGATTTAGGGGCTGATTAAGACTTTCGTGCCACTGCCTTCCTCTCGCACCACAAAAGTTGACCGGCACAGCTTATTAGGAGTTTTCTCCTGCTCTAGTAGGATGTCTGTCGTTCCTATGGCACAATGGGAATGCCAAAGCAAGTTCCTGCATGGCTTGAACTGTTTAGTCCATGCTTTGCAGGAATTGGGCATGCATGCAAACAGGGGGGCACACCATGTGCCCCCTTGCATGCATCCCACTGTACAGGGGCAAAAGGGGGTCCTGTAGGTCTCCCATTGTTTCCCCACCACAGCCTTTTCTTGGGGGACTCACTGCAATGAAAAGGCTAGTGGTGGGGGAGCTCAGAATCTGCTTGGAAGTGCCTCAGCGGCACTGTCAAGGATACTGATGCCCCAGACCACCATGCATCTGACTGCTATACTGGTAACACTGCAGTTGGACCACTGATGCAGCGGGCCCTAGCCGATACCGCAACTCCACCACTCGCATTCAGGCCCTTAGTCTTTAGAGAGGTCCTCATACTGGAGCATCCAAGTCATCCGCTGACTCCAGTGATACGTTTCCTGGAATTAATAAAAGGTTCTTTAAACCCATCATGACAACAGACACTGCCTATGCACATAGACACACTTTGACTTGCCTTCAAATAGAGGTTGAGAAGTAGTTGCTACATTTAGTTGAAGATAGGAGGAGGAATATGGAATCTAGACCAAAAGCATACAAGAACATTAAAAGTGAACGTAAATGGAATAAGGAAGAAGTAGAGCATTTAGTAGCAGGACATCAAGCAGTACTGACTCTAGATTGGAAACATAGAGGGAAATTGTGTATTTATGTGGAAAGATTTTCATTTGAAAATCATTTTGTGGGAAAGAGTGAGAGCAACCATATCTTTAAAGTTAAGGAAAATTAGAATTTATTTCTGAAGGGTGATGATCCTGTTATTCCTGGAGTTTACATGTGGAGGACATGCTTACTTAATTTGCGTTACCCAGATGCTGGCATGGTACTTGTTACTAGGTGTCGTTTTTCCAAATATTTATCAAGTGGAGCATCTGAATGACCCAGTGTGGGAGGCAAAGTCTAGGTCTAAGCGAGGACGAAGTCCTGGAGAAATAGTGGGAGATTCTTTTGGTGCAATGATCCTATTTGTGGGTGTGATTTTAAATGACATCAAGATTAGAAAGTTGTTCACTATAGTGGAAAAGTTGGCTACCAGTACATCAGGAGGTTTAGTAGTCATAGATATGGAAATATCTATGGTCTATAGTTTTGCACATTTTCCTTGCGATAGACATTCTGCTTGCAAAAGAGGGTGAAGTATGTTGCCTGTTAAAGGTTCAGCAATGTTGTACCTGTATTCCTGACAAAAGTAAGGACTTGAAAAAATGTATCAAGAATATTTCTGACCTTCAGAAGAATTTGCAGTACTTGGAACAGACAGGTGATTTAGAAGCCAGTGGAAGGGGATTTTCTGCAGAGGGAAAATGGTTGGGAAACCTGGATAGCGTCAAAAACACCTAGAAGTGTGCATCTTGACTTTATGTTCCTAATTTAATTTTCAGCACGCGTGCCTACCCTTGGTTTTCCAAAACACATACTCTCTTGTGTGCACATGTCTCATTGAGGATTGCTTCATGCTTCATGCTAATACATGCACTCTCTGTATCGTGCTCACCCTCTCTTGTGTGCACATCACCCTTTTAAAAAACTTCTGCATTGCACATTGGTGCTCTCCCTTGTGCGCGTGCAACAAGATCCCACAAGCTCAGGTGAGGAAGGAAGTGCTAGCTCTCCGGGGTCAGAAAGTGAATGCAAAGCTGAAGGTGCATAAGAATAAAAGAAGAAGAGAAACCCAGTGGGGAGCACAGAAATGTCTAGGAGAACAGTAGGCAGATATGAACACAGGGATGTAGCTGGGAGACTCAGGGAGGAGAGGAGAACTACGCCTGCCCTGGAAGAGGAAGAGAGAAGAGACACCCAGGGCCGAGAGTGAAGTGAGTAGGATTTGGACAATGAAAAGCTATTTGCCAGCCTAGGGTCAAAATGCAGTGGAACACTACCTAAGTCCAAGTCCCTAAGACTGATGAGGAGATTAGAAGTCAAGATCATCTGATCTTCACTGAGCCACGATGTACCTTAAAATAAGATACTGATAGCACAGGGATGTAGCACCTTCCCAGAAACAGCAACCCATGGCACAGCACCAGCACTTATGAAGGGTAACTGCATCCTAAATTAGATAATTGCATTGAAGGAAGGCAAATTCTATGTGAATTCTTTTTGTAGTTTGCTAGCCCAGTGGAAAAAGGGGGAGAGAGTGGGTATGTTAGGCCCTAGCCACGAAAAGGATATTTTAAGCTAGAAAAAATGGCCATGGCAGAGGATTTCATTAGGCATGCGGGAGGGGACCTGGATTGGGACTTCCTCTGCATGCAGTAATGTCTCTCGAAGTGGGAAAAATACATAGAAGACAAGCCCACCATCCCTTCAGCAGCAAGGCAATTTCCCTTGTTTCAGTGGGGGGCCCAGGGATAGTTTATGTCCTTTGGGCCCGATGGACATCGAAAGGCTTAGGACTAAGCTTCTATCCCTACTTGAGGGGGCAAGGAAGTTGTAACCTGCATTGAAAAGGACTCAGTAGGCATCACACTCATTATAGGGGACATTAAAAGCCTTTTCAGTAGTCTGACAGGTGACCGGCCTAACTCAGTGTTAGCACTAGCTCGCATTGCTGCAATTACCCTGGCCAATACCCAACATGAATGGGCAGTGTTTAACACATATAGATCTGAACGTCCCTGAGAGAAATGTTCCCCAATTGCCTGGATATAGAGGGAATAATGGCAGAGACTACGAAGTCTGATGAAGGGATAAACAATTACCACAGGAGAATGAAGGAAAGAAGGGGCCATGGGTTAATGCTGTCCTGCAGCTCACCTTTTTCTTCAATATTCTTAAAAAGGGACTGCCCACTGAAGTACAAAATAGACAAGACAACACAGTTGGGTTGGACACAAAACCAAGGCAAGAGATGCAGGCCCACATCATACATTATTGCAAGAAGAATATAGAAAAATACAAAGGCAGGCAGGATCAAGTACAGAGGGGCACAGCCAAGTTGGTACAGCAGAAATCAAAAAAGGCAACATTAGAGGAAGCAGTTGTAGCCGCAGCCACACGGATGGCCACGATCCCCATGGGACAAGACACACAGACCTTCCTGGGATTCCAAACTTGTGATCGAAGTGTAGCAGGGTTTCCGTTCTCCCACAGAACTGTGCACAGAGATCTAGAACCTGGGTGAGTTAGGGTGACCCAAAGCTCACCTTAGTATCAGAAATCCCCTTACCGAGCTAGCTACAGTGTCTCATTGGTCCTAACAAACTCCCAATGACTTAGACAATCCAGAACATGAACTTAGGGTACCTCAGGTATCGTGGAACACATGAACACTCTTTCGCTCTATAATCATTTCAAACCACAACGGGGAGTAAAACAACACACGTGCAAGTTTGAAATATTTATTTTTCAATGCAAGGTTCTCAAACGCAGTATCTTATATAATACCAACATACATATTATAAAAATCAGAGTTATCAGCATAGTCACTAGTCCATAGTAAGCGAACGGTGATAGCATATTATAATGCAAAAATCTATAGAAATCTGTATCACCTATATTTCGCGCACCCTATTTAGCATACTATATTATATCTAAGAAGGTCTCATTTGGGTTTTAGCAGGGCGGGACCAAACCTCTAAATGTCAGGAGAAGAAGATCACATCATCAGCTACCAACTCTCTTCATGCGAAGCACCATCAAGTGTGTTTTTGCATTCTCAGTAACTCTATCTTAAACCCGCGTAGAGCCCAATGTTGGCAGCAACATTATTTGTGTTATGTCTAATGGGGTGCGAGGATCAGGCCTCCCAGCAACCTTGTGTTAGGTTATTCTTAGAGGCTATAGCTCTCAGTGTGCAGACAGTGTACCAAGTGTCCCAGGCACGACTGATATCAGAGCAATAACATATTATTCTCAATAAATCACATCTTTCGTCTAGGTTGAAAGCCACAATAATAATTATGTGCTGTGTGCAAACTGAAGCCGAAGGAAAATATGTTGTTTAAACATTTAATAAACTCATGCTAACTTAACACAATATATAGAAAAGCATTAACTATATGACACCCCCCAATGATCCGAGGACGGTCAAGAAACAAGCCAATAATATAATAAAGGCATAACATGAAAGCAGAGTTCAACAATATTGAGCCAAGCTAAATGTATGTATATGTATATAAAAAACTAACAATACAAAATATGTATGAATGCCTATAGTGGCCAAACAGAAATGTAAAAATCTTGAACTTGAGGCCTAATATAAAATCCCAGGCCTAGAACATATCATGTAAATTGTTCGTAAGAAAAATGGCACCATTCAGAATTACTAAAAAGTCACGTGCCTGGATAGTGAAAGTCTTCAAAGCCACTCATGGGTGGATAGAATATGCAAAATAGGTAGCCACAGCTTCCAACATGAAATCACTGTCATCATCCGAAAACAGTTCAGCCATCCAATTAAGCAATGGGAAAGAATATACGTGCTCCTCCAACACCGAACCCTCTAGCAACATCAGAGGACAACTCGGTGGGTTCTCAAGAATGCTATGTGCCAGAAACTCATGCGCCGCTGCAGGGATGTCCCACTGACCCATTAGTCCATGCATCGCTGCCAAGGCCATAATCCTTTCGCCAGAACAAATCAACTCGTGAGCAACTACGGGGCCCATCAGGTGATTAAAATCGACTTCAGGAGATAACGGCAAGCAGAGACACAAATCAATGGCCCAGTCAAATTCGCAGCTCAGGCAATGAAACACAGGCTGGACACATGTGAAATAGGAAAATCGAAACGATAATCCAAATGCTGTGCTTAAGGTCGCAAGCGGCAAGGTGCCATAGTAATCAAGCATCTGGTTGCGAAACAGTGTCAGAAGGAGCTGAGCGGCTTCTTGTGCAGGATGGGCATCCATGTTTTAGGAAGCAGAATAACACCAAAACGCCTGCAGCTAAAGCCAGCAAAACAGGAAATCCGCCAAACAAGCTCGAAAATATTGAATGGAAGAAAGCTGGGATAACACCAAAAATCTGTTCAAACGTAGTCACGAGACCACTGCTAACCAATTTAACAAAATGAGCTAAGCCAGACGTGGAGGAGGCATTAAAGATCTGATGTACTAATTCGCAGAAATGAAACGGCAAGTCAGTATTTAAAAGTGCCTGCACCTCTGTGCGTGTGTTAGCTATGTGAAGGACATAAGTTTCACGGGCCGAGCTCAGGGCCACTTCTTTTTGAGACAAAAGAGCCCTTATTCGGCTCAAACCATTGAACTCCGCTGTCAAGGTTGGGATGCGCGGCCAGATGGAAACATCTGAATTCCCATGTGTGGGTGGATATAACACGTTCTTGCAACACACCACACGTTCTGATACAGTAACCACATAGGCGATACCGACCATTAACCCACAACACTCCTCGTTATTCAAAAGTAAATAACTACCGTTCGTCAATAAAGTAAATGTGGGCACTATTGCAGGAACCGGTGTACCTTTTAAAACACAGGCAACATTAGGCCGGTCCTGATTACAAGAACCATGCAACTGGATGTGCCTGCATACCAGCGCGCGGTCAGGCGACTGTGTGCATTCTTCACCATTCAGATTCACTTCCTTTCCATCTTTCAGGCATCTGTACGTGTATGGTAAAGTCCATGCCTCATGTAGGAAAGCACTGCCTAGTGGTTCATATCTCCCTATTGCAATATAACGCATACAATTAGTAAATTTATATAAAGCAAAAGGTAAAGTAATAACACCATGGATAAGCCATGTAGCAGCAGCTGCCTCAGCTACAGAAAAGGGCAAAGATTCTAACTTTTCAATGTGCAACATAGAAAACGATGCATCTTGCATAGAAAGCATGCGCTGCTTGTCAGTCAAATTAAACGGGGCAAATAAGGATGATACGTCCATGTAACTCCAAGGAACGCGACCAGCTTTCAGAGTCTGTAGTGTCCATGCAAACTGCATTACAGAACGCAATTGATTTTGTCCATGGTACAATACAGATACTTCATCATTTACAATGTCAACCACAGAAGAGACAATATTGTTCAACATGTAAATTCTGGAAGAAAGCATGTTAATACTGTTATCGACAACTGCAAGCACTTTTTCCAAATTTGCTTGGTCAATCGCTCTTAGGCGTTTAGCAGCCTCAATTTGCGAAAATTTCCAAATTTCATTGTAAACTGCATAAATCCCCCGTTTAGACCTACCCTTAGCTGGGCCTTTTATAAAATCATTCAAATCCATGTTTTCAGTCAACTGAGACAGATGTAGTTTAACTGCAGCTAACGTGGAATGTTGTAACCAAGTCTGACACAGTTTCCCCACAGAATAAGTGGTGACAGTATAATCAGTTTCAAAACGGGGATCAGGTCTGACTTGTGTGAACCCTTCAGCCAAACCCAAAAAACGACATTGGCAAGAATCAGCACTTCTTTGCCACATCAGCCAACCCTTTGGATCCAAACTGGATATATTAAAGGACGAATTGTGCAATAGAGCTTGTAACTCACGAATGGACAATTCAGTATAATTACCCCATCCTGGATATTCTTCCAATTCGGGGATAATTGGTGTATTTAATTTTTTAGAAGTAGCCAATCCAAAGCTTGTTGTTTGGAAAATGGATGAATTTAGAAACAACATGTGATTCGGGATGGGACATGCTCGGTGCAAAGCCTCAGTGCCTTGTACCTACCAATCTTTGGTACCCCAAACGGATTTAAGGTCAATTGTTCCTTTCCAAAACTCGTAGCCATCTACAGCTAATCTGTCTAGAAAGGACTTCGAATACAGCATTTTTGTATCGGTAAGTCTAACTTTGGACATGGACTTTTGTGCCATTTTGAAATAAAATGACTCAGGATTTGATTGATTAAAATCTGTAAAATAAGAATATTTTTTCAGAAATGTACTGGAGCTGCCTCCCAATGGAGCTGGGCAATGTTCCCACTGTGTGTAATTTACAGCAACCCTCCTGGAATTTGTCTTATGTAAAAAATGATTACCATAATGTTGAAAACAAAACAAATCACCATAATTAATAGAATCTAAATATAAATCCTCAGCATCAAAGGCAGCATAGTATTTCAAATCAGAGTATAATGCTTCTACGGCCTGAATATCCCAATCATCAGAACGTATATTTTGTTTAATCACATCCCCCATGTTTACTCTAAGCACATTCGGAACATTAATCACTTCAGTGGGCCCATGTATTTGAAATCTAACCGCATCCTACACAATCCCATCAAGGACAGGCCAAGCAGTAATGTTGACTGTATTCAAATTTCGTTTCAGTCTGTGTGCTGAATGTGAAGAGGAAAGAGGGGCCAATGTTCCATTAAGGTACCGAATTCCTGTTCTTTCTTTAACATAGTGACCATCGATCAGGCGGAAAAATTAAAACACAAAACCAATTGACATAAAAAGGTAAAGTGAAAATAGAATCAACCAAATGTATGTCCAAGGGGGAATTAAAAAATGTTTTTTAAACAAGGTGGCATATTTTGCAATAGTTGAGGGTTTCTTTGAAAGTTCCGAAACAGAGTCAAAAGAGAATCTTGACTGGTCGGCCAAACGAGTCTGCAAATCTGGCATAGATAAGTCAGCAGGATAGGTGTAATTCAGCTCATCAATGTTAGTAACAGGAATAGTATTTAATAAAGGACTGGATATGGAAGGCATCTCGAGGGACACCTCCTGTTCTGCACCAGAAGTAATAGCCAGCACAGAATGCCTCACCATGGAAGGACAGGATATAGCCGGTGTCATGCTATGAAGAATCGGCCACCATGTGTGTCTTGACATTGCCAATAGAAATAAATCTGTTTTCCTTACGACCTGGAAGTGGTGGTAATATGACTGTTCTTGTGCCCTTCACTCCAATAACTCGAACCGGTGCACGATATGAGGGACCAAACTCTTTCTTGTTATCGATCTTCTCTCGAACCAGTTCTCCAACTTGGGGTAGCCAGCCAACTACCGGGATCTGCAACGCATCATCCGATGTGGAGGGCAAATGTTCCTTTGCTAGACAGTCTCTGGTCTTTTGTAGATCCTGTAAAACATTGCAATGTTCATCTACGTCAAAGGCCTTGCAGTCTAGACTGTCGAGGTCAGGGACGTACATCTTGATACCAAAGAGCATTTCATATGGGGTCCGCCCACCCAGAGACCTTCTAGGGAGATTATTAAGCGTACGGTGCACGCCATTGAGATGGGCTACCCAGTTTCTGCCAGTGCCTATAACTCGAGCTGTCAAAGATTGCTTTAAGTCACGGTTCATTCGTTCAACTACACTATTTCCCTCGGGTCTGTACAGAGACGAAAACTTGACTTGGACCCCCAACGAAACCATAGCATCCTTATACGCCTTAGAGGCGAAAGCCGGACCCTGGTCCGAATGGAAGGTACCACAGGCAAAAATCCCTACAAAGACTCGCAAATCCTTAATGACAGTCCGTGAATCAGCGCTCCGATGGGGCCATACCCACACAAAGCGTGTGCATGAATCAACTGCTACTAAGATGTACTTATATGCAGTTTCAGAAGAAAAAGGACCGCAGTGATCTAAATAAACGCACCCAAGCGGTTTATTAGAGATGTACAACTGTGTCTGAGGCAGACGCGCAGCAGTTGAAGGTTTAATCTGCTGGCAAATGTCACATTGAAGGACATAATCGCGCGTCTGTTTGTACAGACCCCGCCACCAGAACCTCTGTTGTAGCTGTGTTACAGTGGCTGAGACGCCCGCATGCGCAGACGCCACACCTTCATGAGCCGCTGTAATCAAAGAAGCCCTGCGATCCGAGTTGGGAATTAAACGTTCACCAACTTCAGGAATTTTCACATAAGGAACCTTATCGGGACTTAAGTGGTATGTAAACTTAGAAGGGAACCCCGTAGGAAATTTACTTCCCTTCTCAGTAGCAGCAACCGCTGCTAAGATGTCATCATCTATCTTACTTTTGGACCTCGTGACTGCTGCAACTAAGTATTTTGATACTGCTGACTTCGCTGCTTCATCATCAAGCGAATTTCCGACAGCGTGGACCCCCACGCGCTGATGGCCAAGAGTATGAATTACAAACACGAGAGGCAACTTCTCTTTGAGTTCTGCCACTCGGACCCAGATCATTTTATGTTTTATAGTAATACCTTTGGAATCACGAATTTCATTCTGAATCCAAAAAATTATGTTCTCATTGTAAGACTGGACACAGTAGTAAGAGTCACTTACGACCAAAGTCGTCACACTCGGATCTGCGTACTCCAATGCAAGCATCAGAGCACGAAGCTCAGCCAACTGTGCGGTGCAGTCCCCAAGCGTCTGCATGTGCACGACACTGGACTTGTACTCATCGTTCACCATGGCACCGACCACAATGGCGCAAGCGGAAACGTAGGCATGTTTGGAGCCATGCGCAACCTGCGCCGAACCATCAGTGTAAATGATGCAATGGAAATCGCCCAACGGCCGCATTGCTAAAGGATCAGGATGAACAAATTCATACTGTAAGAACTCCTGCGACCGTAAAGTGGCGTCAAAAATAAACGTGACATCCTGGGATGACAAGGATGCAGCCCATTGAATCCACCGAGGGTGCAAAGCTTTAGAATTAGGTACACTGGCTTTCGTAACTGCCTCCAAGGCAGGACACGGGGTAACAACCAACATGCGCTTTCCCTGCGACAGGGCACGTTCCTTAAGAATGGCCATCTGCACAGCCGTCAAAACTTTCTCCACAGTTGAAAAACGCAATTCAGCCGAAGTGTACAAGTGTGACTTGTAAGCCATAGGTACTGTATCTCCTTCATTAAAAGTTAGGTATGTGAAACCTACAGTCCCTGGGACAATTCTTATCACTAGGTTGGTCTGATTATCACGAGTCTGTAAGTATTCAGAAGCGAGTAAGTCAGCTTGCAAAGACTGCAGAATAGCCGAATGCTCAGGCAGCCAGCATGATTTGGAAAAAGATGGTTGTATCAAAGCATACAGAGGCTTGATACGCTGGGCATATTCCGGAATGTATGTCCTCCCGAAATTCAAAAAGCCCAGTAAAGATTGCAATTTTTTCAGTGTTGTCGGAGAGCGCAACTGAACGCACTTCTCCAGGAAGTGAGGAGCCAAGCCTTTTCCTTCATTAGTTAGTTCATAGCCTAGAAACAACACTGTGTATTCTGCAATGTGCGATTTTGCAAAATTAAACTTGTAACCCATGTCTGCAAAGTTACAAATAATACTGTTCACTCGACACAGATGCTCCCAAAGTTCGTCGTCTGTGAGATAGATATCATCCTCATAGGAACAAGCATCTGGGTCTACCCTCTTCAACAGAGAGACAATGCGTGCGGAAAATACGCCAGGACTATTCTTATAGCCCATTGGAAGACCCGAAACATTTCTGGACACCGCCGCATGTGAAAGAAGTCCATTGGGAACTTAAACTGTCCAATGAATGGGCATAAAAACCATTGGAAATGTCAAGCGTGGTTTTGAACCGCTTACGCACAAGACTATTTACAAGGGCCGAGCCGTGAGTATTCTGTACTGCACAGTTACGGCAATGCGAGTTTCTATGCCGGTAATCCAAAACCATTTAGTGTAAAGGAGTTAGGTCCTTAATCTGTGGGAAAGGCTGGACCTTATATATACGTTTTTCACACAAAAATGCCACCCCACTATTTTATGTTAGCTCTTAGTTGTAAGCAACACATCAACTTTAGTTAGATATGTTAGGTATATTTATTTTTACCTCTTCTTTCAAATCTTTTTTGAAAAAATCTTAGATTTACATGTCAGAGAGAGAACACAACAAATATAACATATATATACATCAACTTAAACTCAACATTTACCAAGGAAAGAAAAAATCATTACATCAAAAATACATTCACTATACACAACAAAACATCTATATCTGTTTCAGACTGTTCCAAGAGGCAAGTCACAATTTCTAGCCTCAATAAAGCATCACCGTGCCATAGGGAGACGCCCATACACGGACCAAAAAGACAGTTAAAGGTACGTCCTGCAGTGTTTTTGCAAGAAGTGACCGTAGGGCGAGTATTGAGTTTGACTCTAAATGGGATTTTTTAATGTCCTTTAGACTGCAGCTCAAAAGACCCAGAACCAGACATGGGATAACCACGGCTACTATTAAGGTAACATGGACTTTAAATGTAGAAGATTAGAAGCGGTACAATAAAATGAGGCTATAGGAATCGACACTGAAACAGTGTTCTTTTTTCCTTACACACATGCAGATAGAAGTGACAAGGCCCTGAAGAGAACCCATAACTGCTGTTTGGAGTTCGAAACGCGTCGGCAAGAAAGGAGATAAAAACTTAGCAATACCAATAACCATTGACTCGTAGAATTAATGTGTCGTGATATCTCCTTTTAACTGTGACTTTGTCCACTACTGTTCCTGAGATTCCAAATCACTGATGGTTATTGATGTTAGCATTGGATTGATTTATGAAAAAGATCCCGCTCTTAGGAGTCCGGCACACCGCAGAGCAATTGTTGCTTGTGCTACTCAAATTCACACTAAAACACTTGTTATAGTTCCACAGGCATCCCTTATTAGATCAACCTAACACAGCTTCCCTCTGTCCATCTCTAGTGCTTCCTGTGATGGAAACACCAGATATGGAACAGCCTCAAACACACCTGGAAGATTGCAGCAGTAAATCACATGTGGCCCAAGGATGTAAGGCCTAAGAAACGAGTCACATGCACACATTGGGCTGAAGGCAGGGTGCTGAGGGCCTGCCTTCAACCCAAGGACACAATACCAGAGCAACTGCATTGTTACATTAATTATATAAAGCCCAAACAATGCCTATTAATGAGCGTCACACTAGATTACACACACAACACACACAACACCTGGACCAACTTAGAATGTGACTTCCGGTTGGTATTTATGGCTCAGTCTTACAGGTTGGTATCAAGCGTCTGGCACATCATTTACGGTCCTTTGTGCCAGTATTTCCTGCCCAAAGGGAGATGAATTTCTCTTTATACACCCACTGTACAGTATAAAGCATGCCATGTGCCCCAATGTAAGTTGAATTTCAGTACGCAACTGTAAGAGATGTGGCTGCTATTCCCAGGCGTTATTGTTTATTTAAACGTAAACTGTTCCTGATTGCCAAGCTTCACTGTTCTCCTTTTTGATAGTCAGAAACTGCTTACAACAGATCCTACTTAGTTTAATCTTATTTTAGGAAAACTTTTAGGCAGGAAGACCGGAAATCATATATTGACCACCAAATCATGTTTCTTATTTTCGGAATTGCCATTACTGAATTCCTTATGTAATTTATGCTACTGAGGTTGAACTTTGTCAGACAATTAGATATTCGGCTTAATGCTATGGCACCATCATACACAAGCGTATGCTGCATGTTGCACAGATGGTATCCTATTTCCTTCCTTGTTATGTTGTGAAGGTAACAAAAAGATCTTGTAAGTTTAGTACTTACGTTTATGACTACGTTTAAGGTTGTGTATCAATCAAGTAATTTCCACAACTTATGGATGTTTAATTGTCAAAACACACAACTCATAAATGAATCCACATGAATTAGCACGCTCAAATGGCCATCTATTCATGTAGAAACGTATATATTCCATGGATTAGCATAAATATCACACTAAAATTCTATGGGTTCACAAGTAAACACATTAGAAGAGTTGGTTTTAAAGACTTACTTTTAGAGCAAACATGTTAGATGACTATAAACATCAAGACAGTGTATTTTATTGAGGCTTCAAAAACGCAGAAAAGATATAACTGAAAAATATGCATACACTAGACAAATAAATTACTTTCAGATGTAAAATGAACTCTGTCTGTAAGCAGATGCATGAGGCTGTACACAAAATTGGATCTTTATCTTCTATAATGTATAATCAGACCGACATTAGGTTCATAATTGTAGGACGATGATATTTCTCTGATGAAAACATCTTTGCAATAAATCATCGTAGTTAGATATCACCAAAATTTGACTTTTTCCCCTCTAAAACTTGCATTCGTTTATCTTTAAAATGCTAAATAAAACAAGTTTTGTAGAAATGGCTTATGTTCTATGCACAGTTTTATATTAACTCTACTAAATCTCGTTTAGCGCATTCATTGAAACTAAAATTGAAATGCAAATTGTGCTACTCTCCAATAGACATGTTTTACACATTTACAGTTTAACCTTCTGCTTTTCAAATATAAGTGACTTGCGCTTTGGATGTCCCATGTGGGTCTCTGTATCAAAATATCCATAGTTGTAGGATATTTGCACAGGTAGAGTGCAGTATATTACATGGGCTGAAGGCACAAAAACAAGCAAATTGTAGGCGCTGTATATTCCATATGTAAACAAATATATTGTTGCAGATCCTCTATCTTCATTCAGTTATCTTTCTTATATTCTCTATTTTTTTATATTTTTAGAAGAAACCTTCAAATCCTGTATTTCTTCCAAACAATGCCCCCGCCGTGCAACTGTAACATTTCTTCTTCCTGTTTAAACTCAGTACATGTGTCTTTATAAACTGTAATATATTAGTGGCTACCTCGGTCCACTGATGGGCGCCCTTTGCACAGTTGAAATGGGCCGTTTCGAAGGTTGCCTGCAGGTTACCAGGATTAGCGCAACGCAACACTGCCAGTAAGTTATTGCAGTACATTAAATGCAAACCAGTGTGCAGTGCTGTTTTTACTAAGTGCCAAGACCCTCTTTGTTCGACGCTAAACACGATTCATCACAGCACCACTGTATGAAAGCGAGTTAACTGTGTCTTGCGTGAATGAGTGCTCTTCTGAGCCCTGAGCCCCATTTAACCCACCATGGATAGGTTATTATGAAAGTTTCACCCTGCGCAATGCAAAGCTGTCACGCTTTTAGCGCAAACACATTGTGCATATAAAGTTGAGTGTTGCTGTTTGTGCCACTTTACATTCCGAACTACCCCCTTTGCGTTATGAGTGTCTTCACTAAATCGAAATCAGGAGGGTACATCTTAGGAGCTGGCGTCTGCGTGAAGCTCATCTTTCTGCAGCTTGTGATAAAGACGGCAGAGGTGGTGTACCTGAGGCCTTTGTCTATCATCTGCTGCAAAGTATCACAGCCGCTATTTGCTACATCCTTCAGCAGGATACCCCGTCCAATGTCTGCACTTACACAGGTTGTGCCCAGTACAAAAATGACATTAAAGCATTTGAAATATTTTTTTCGCGTATAAATTCAGCACTCTGCCTATTCTGCAGTATTTTTTTCTGGTGGATCTTGTTTTAAGTGAAATGATAATCCATGCCTTCACTATTTGAGACCCGTGGCCACATTAGGAGAATTAGGACCATATTGTATGTACCTTTTTTAAGGTTGCACACGGCTCAATTAGCAGAATCGGGCGTTTGCAACCGGAAAACTGACTTTTCCAATGTAGCAAACGCAGTTTGTGATTCAGTACTGAATTACAGTGGTATGTAAGAATGCCTTGAGACAGAAATGAGGTCTAAAAACGTTTCCTTTATCACCAACTTTTTGTATGGTAGTAAAAAATAACTTTCGGAGTAGGCCAACGGACCACTGCCTGCTCTTAAAAAATGAAAAGAAAACTTTTCCGTTTTTTTTTTTTAAACATAATCCCTTTTCCTTTAAGGAAAACGGGCTGCATTAAAAAAAAAGATTTCTTTATTTAAGGCAATCACGGACATGGTGGTCTGCTGACCCCAGCCGGCTACCCTTCCCGAGATTTTAGCAATTCCTAATGGGTCGCAAAAAACTACCTACCTTATTAATATTCATAAGGTAGGTCAATTTGAGACTCCCTAGGAATCACTAAATGAAACTCATGGAGTTTCATACAGTAGGAATAGTGATTAGCAGCAGCACGACTGAATGAGGCAATCCTTGCTCACTGCTTTCAAGCTGTACTAACTGAAAATAAACGATATGGGGCATATTAGCAAGAAACTCGGTAAAATTATCACCGATTGGGGCCGTGGCTTGCGCGTCAACAGAGATGGCGGCGTGAGACCGGAGCTCCGGCGCCGACCTCCAATATACCGCGATCTGCAGCAGTATTCTGATGTGCCCAGCTCACCCGCACACTTCATTGGGGACCGCAATGTGAGGTGAGCCTAGCGCCCTCACTTTCTTCATTTTTGGAGCAGTATTTGCAGATCTACTCGTTTCGGCCGGGCGACTCGATCCCGGCCGCCATTTTGTGTGCACTGCGCACTTTGCTGTGTGAGGTGTTCATGCCTCAGGCGGCAGTCTACAGGCCTGCTGAACACCTAAATGAGTCTGGTTTAACTTGCGGTGAGTCCAACACGCAATGAGCTGTCCTCTGGAGGCTTATTTTGCCCTCTTTCTGCCGCGAATCTGAACTGATTACTTCTGCTGCCATTTTGTGGTTGACTCCTGCTCCTTGCCTCATACAATGCGTCCTTTTGCTGTTGTTTATGACTTTGGCTATTTTAATGAGCTCTAAATGTGGAATGAGGCTTATGTCTGGTCGTGCTTTACCTGCACAACTGGGTCTGCTAATTCCTCAGCGCTTTTGAGACCAGCAATCTCACCTCCTGCCTTATGGTGCCTGCCTGATGATTTTTTGCCAATATGCCTCCTCAAATTTTTTATATCAGCTGCTTGAATTGACTCTGTGATCTTAGTCCTCCTTTCCATATCGCTAACTGGATGCTGCTATCTATGTACTCATGTCTACTAGACTATCTCTCTCCGTTGTTTAAGGAGTTACTGCCTTTCACATACTTCTTCAGATACGTGCATCAGGTTCTTTCCACTTTTGTCCATTGCTGATTTTCTTGCTTTTTCGTTTTTTGCTCAGTTGCCTCCCCTTTTCAACTGCTTTCTTTGGATTTTTTCATGGGGAGGCTTCGCAACTTGCTGCTTGCTACAGTTACTAAATTACCTGCCGGCTCGGATTCTGATTCTCCACTTCAGGACATGGAAGAAGCTACAATGTCAAAGTCTGACATATCACATGGCGCTATCCCTAAATCTCAGAGTGGCGGGAAAACTCCTTCCACCTTGGCCTCCTCCACACGTCTTAAAAAAGATCCTCCTTCTCCTGGGAACGCCACATCTTCTTCGTCCATGGATCTCATTTTAGAAGAACTATGTGCTCTTAAACCTTTCATGTAAGCTACTACTAAAAATATGCAGGCCACGCAAGATAAATGGACTTCCTGGACTCCCGTGTTCTCATCCTGGAACAATCAACGGACTCTCTGCAATCCTCCTGCTTTTGCATCCCTTCATTGGAGGCTGAGGTTTTTCTACTTAAGAAACAGACAGAGGATTTGGAAAATAGGAATCGCAGGAGCAATCTCCACTTGTATGGTCTTCCTGAACTTACGGAAGGGTCCAACCCTACGGTTTTCTTACAAACATTCCTCTCAAAGATCTTGGATGCCCGAGCCTTAGCCTCCATCAACATACAACGGGCCCAACGCCTTGGTCCTAGAGTTTCTGCTAAACCTTGAAGTGTCATCATGCTGTTCCTTCAGTACACGGATCTCCTGCAGGTTCTTTCAGCCGCTAAGCTCAAACAACAAATCCTCTGGGAAGGTCATCGCCTTTATCTGTCTCAAGATGTCTCCAAGGCCACTGCGGATAGAAGAAGGAGGTTCCTGGACTTGCGCCCGCAACTCAGGGCCCTCAATGCTCGATACGGACTTCTTCACCCCTGCCTTTTCAAGGTTACTTACAAAGATAAGACTACCACCTATGAAGATCCTGCCGTCCTTCAAGCATTTCTTCGTCAACATGCTCCTGATGTTATGGATGTTTACAGACCAGACTGATTGAACCTGAAGATTCTTCAATTTTGCTGATGTTGTTCTTTATTTGTAGTCTTTATCATTGTTCTTATTTTACCCTTCTATATTTTACCTCTGTTTGTTTCCTATTTCATTTCATGTTTCCCCCTCAGCTCATACATTTACCCCTTTTCTTTCTTATATTTTACAGATGCTTCCCTATCTTTTCCTTTCCCAATGTAACCACCGTTTCTGTATACTGCCTTTTTGGACTGTGATATTTGAGGTTTGGCGTCCCCTCTTGATGTTGTCGCCGTCGTCTCTCGATGCTCCCACCCTCGTCTTCATTTGAGTTTTTCCGTTTCGTAAGTATGTCTCTCAGTCGTCCGTTTTGGACATGTACTGTCTTCTTGATTCTTATTTTTACTGTCTCTTTTACTCCTCTTTCAATTTTGAATTTCCTTCAGTCTATCCCTTTTTTCTTTCTTTCCTTCACCACCTCCTCTTTTTCCTTTTCTTTCTGGTCTAGTATTTTCTTTGCAATATCGTCTTCTCTCCTTACTTGTTTCTCCTTCTCTCTTTTCTTCTCCTAGCCTTTCTTCCACTTCACTAATTTTTCATTTTCCCAGCTTCTTCTATGTATTTGCATTTAATGAGCATGATGTTGCTAGTTGTTTTCTTTTACCGTTTCATTCCGTGTTACGACATGGAACATTAAGGGATTAAATAATTCCATTAAAAGGCAAAGGGTGTTATCACACTTGGCTAGACTTAACACTGATGTTGCCCTCCTTCAGGAGTCTCATCTTTCGGACGTAGAGGCTTCTAAGCTTAAACGTTGGTGGGTGGGACACGTTTTTTCTGCTCCCCCACTGTTGACAAGAAAAATGGTGTTGTGATTTTGTTGCACAAAAAGTTAAACATTTCTTCAGTTTCTCATGAATGTGATGTAAATGGTCGTTGGGTCATCATTACTTTGCTTATAGATAATATTCCTCTTACTCTCTTTAATGTATATGCCCCTACTGGAGTTGACAGACCTTTTTGGCAAGGTGACACACAAATTTCCCATGGCATCTTTGTAAGCCCTGGAGGCGACTGTCAGACCCTGTTCAGAATGTAGTGTGCCAACTGTGTATGTCCTGATGAAGACTTGCAGATACATTATATCGGTTTGGCCATCAGCCAAATGATCTGGCCATACCCACAGGAATCAAGAGCAGGAATCCACTGCAAACAAGATGTACTTGTAAGCCCCATCAATAAATCAATCTATCAGGGTTCTTATAGAGCATGACTAATCACCTATTAGGATCTTAAGACGCTGGGGGGGGGGGGGAGTTCTGCAGTTCAGTCAAAATGCCAGGTCTTGAGGTCCTTCCTGAATTGAGGCAGTAAAGGTGATTGCCTCAGATATAGAGGTAGAGGGTTTTAGGTCTTCTCAGCAAGGTAGGAGAAGGATCCTCCTCCGGCCGAGGCCTAGTGGATCCATTGGGTAGTGGCCAGGGCCAGTTGGGAATAGTGGAGATGTATGGTAGGTGTATTGGAAAAGTGGTGGTTGAGGTATGCAGGTCCGCTGTTGTGGAGGGCTTTGTAGGCAAAGATGAGGAGCTTGAAGGTGATTATTTTGTTGATTAGGAGCCAGTGAAGGGCCCTCAGGTGACCGGAGATGTGGCTGCAGCGTGGGATGTCCATCATTCTGGATGCTTTGCAATATATTTGGTGTTTTTGGGTGGCGCCAGCATAGAGTGCGTTGCAGTAGTCAAACTTTCTGCTGACGAGCACCTAGGTGACTGGTCACCTGGAATCAGTTGGGATCTACTTGAAAATCTTTCAAAGCAGGTGGAGCATGTGGAGTTTTTAGTGTACAGTCTAATCTGTAATCTGCAGATGTTGCAGTGAGTGAGCTATCCCATTGTATCCAATGTGGATGTAATGCTTTTGTTTGGTATGCTTGCTCTTGTGAAGGCCTCTAAGGTCAACATTGAGGTCACAACAATAATTTGTTTTCCCTGAGCCCGTGCTCTTTGCCTCAGCACATCAATCTATACCGATGTAAGTATTTTTTGTGACGGAGCCAAAACGCATTTCAGCATTGGTAAAGAAATGTGATTTATATGAAATAAGTACAGTGTTACCTTCATTGGATGTCACATAGGTGTACTCTGATGCACCCGCAAATACCCAGATCACCAAGTTTGTTGTGTTAACACATGTGTGCAAGTGTTTTCAAGCTAACATGTCAGCTTGTACGGAACATAATATTTGTGTGTCTTCAGTGGCAAAGTGTGTGCTTCAGAAATTTGGATGTATCAGGTCGTTGAATGGTTTAACGTAATCTGGAATGTAAATTCTGCCAAGATTTAAGAATCCTAATGTGGGAAATTCACACTTTAATCAATAGCAGTGAAGAAGGAGGCCTCGTAGAGAAGATGAAGATTCAATTTATTCCGGTAGGTGTCCAGATCAACCAAGTCCGTTACAGAATGAAGAAATACAGTTAAAGTCAAGTAAATGTACAAAGTACAATTTTTAATATTAACATTCCTCACCATTCTTTCCCATGAGCATATTCATCTCAAGAATGGCGAGCATGAGCGTGATACCGATCACGCTCATACTCTCGAAGACACATGAGCGGAAAGAAGCACGTGAGCACTCAACACCTAATATGGATTTTAACCACTTCAACATAGTTGGATGTTGTAGAAGGGCACACTTCTCAAAGAAGTTTATTGCTAGGCTTTTGCCTTCACTTGACATCCCTTATTGCAGAAACAGGAAATTGAGATGGACAATCTTTGATCTTTTTAAAATTACATTTGTAACCCAAATGATCAAATTTTATGACTATGCAATCTACTCTTTTCAAATGTACAGAAAGGTCATCATCCATCAAATATATGTCATCGACATAGGACATTGACTGTTCATCAACATTTTCTAGAAGTTCTGTCAACCTGACTGAAAACAGCCCTGTGCTATTATTACAGGTAAACACCTAAAAGATGAAATAAAAAATATGGAGAGGACATAATATCGAAGCAAAAATATCAAGTGGACAGAATATGGAATGGACATAATATAGTTGGAAATAATATCGACATATAGGTAAGTAATATCGAATGTCATTAAATCCAAAGTCTTTATATAGTATGTTATAATATAGAAGGGCCGATTTGATTCGGTAAACTAATCTGTACAAAGAATCGAATTGTTAGCCCTTTCCGTACGAATCGTACAATCCCGTCCGAATCGCGTAGCACGATTCGTAGGAAAAATGTACAACTGAATCATTGCGAACCGTACGAAAAGCAAGGGAAAATTCATACGATACGGACCCTCAAAGTGAACCGGACGAATCGTAAACATGCTGTACGACCCGACAAGTACGATCTGGACCGGGGAATGAGAACGCGATTCGTACGGAAAACATCACGTATGAGCAATTCGTACGGAGAGCCACGCAATCACCTACGCACCGTACCCTGCAATCATGGGGTGTACGCACCATACCGCTACGCACCGTACCCCTATGCACCATACCCTTATGCACCGTACGCCTATGCACCGTACCACTGCAATCATGGGGTGTACGCACTGTACCCCTATGCACTGTACCCCTACACACCGTACCCCTACGCACTGTACCCCTGCTATCATGGGGTGTACGCACCATACCCGGGGGGGTCTGTTTCGTATGCGGTTCGAGTCGAAATCTGCTTTTCTGGACTTTTTGAGCTCCCGTAGAAAAAGAGTCATACGGAGTGTTTACTAGATGAATCGTACTTGCTGGGTCAGAAAATGCTGCTTTGATCCGTACAGACGTCGCGTACTGCGTGTTCCGAATGCGATTTGTATGGTTTTTTAAGTCGTATGGTCTTTCGTACGGTTCGAACGCCGATCTGCTTTGGGTCCAACTCATACTTCATCGTACGTACGGGGACGTTTAAGGGTACAATCCGTACAGGAAATATGCTCCGTACGGCTATTTGTAAGGGATTTTACCGAATCGGAATCAGCCCCAATTATATCATATGTTAGTATATGTGTTAAAAGTATATAATATTGTTTTAATGTATGTTACCATTTTTTTAAGATAATTAATTTTATGTTAATTCATTTTTGCGTATATTCGCTCCGTAGTGGGTTGTGTGTTTATAGGGGAATAGGGTGGGAAGTAATATAATTTAAATAACAAAAAAATAATTTATTAATTAATTATTTATTGTTTAATAATTAATATTGGTAATTCATTTTTGCATATATTAGTTCTGTTGCGGGTTGTGGGTTTATATGGGAATAGGGTGGGTAATTTAATTTTAATGATTTTTTGTAATAATTAATAATTTCATGGTTAATAATTAATATTGCTAATTAAGTTAATTAATGTAGTATTACATATTTAAAAAGTTAATTATAAACGTTTTTGATAAATATGTAAATTGTGTACATTTTTATTAATTAGTAATTAATTAAATATTGATTATTAATAATTACTGTAGTAATATGTCAATTATGTTACTTTTTTGAGGACTGTATTGAGTGTTTCTAGGGGAGTATAGTGTTTATTAAAATATTTGAAAATACATTTTTATTAATATTTATATAATATTTAATCAAGGGTATTTTATACTGTTAATTGTGTTAATTAATTTATATATAATAGTTTTTTTATGTTTGTTAATTGTGATTAGCTAATTACTTAGATGTTAAATAATTATGTTAATTTATTAATATTTTAGATTTTTAGAGGTGACGTTTATAGTAGAAAGTAGTGGGAGGTAAATAAAATGTAAATAATTAATGCAACACTTTCCCTACTGTTGCACTCTTTGGAGTGGGAATAGTAATTTTTACCCCTACGTCTCCAACACTTTCCCTACTGGTGCACTCATTGGAGTGGGAATAGTAAGTTTTACCCCTACGCTATCCAACTCTTTACTTACTGTTGCATTCACTGGAGTGGGAATAGTAATTTTTACCTCTACACTATCCAACACTTTCCCTACTGTTGCACTCCTTGGAGTGGGAATAGTAATTTTTACCCTCCCGCTATCCAACGCTTTCCCTACTGTTCCACTCACTGGAGTGGGAATAGTAATTTTTACCCCTACGCTATCCAATGCTTTATCTACTGTTGCACTCACTGAAGTGGGAATAGTAATTTTTACCCTCTCAATATCCAACATTTTCCCTACTGTTGCACTCACTGAAGTGGGGATAGTAATTTTTACCCACCTGCTATCCAACAATTTCCCTACTGTTCCACTCACTGGAGTGGAAATAGTAATTTGTACTCACCCGTAATCCAACAAAGGGGCCCATTAGGATGGCGCGCGGACTTCCGTCTGCCCGCCACCCTAGCAGTGCTGGGACCAGCCGCCAGTAGTGTGGCGGTCCCGCTCCATCGATTAGGATGCCACCGCCACCATGGCGGTTGCATCCTCCATTCCCAGCATTGTCATGTGCAAGGTGACAGGCACCGCGTGATGCCTGCCACCAAGTCCATGACATTGCAGGGAGTTCCATGTATATACCCCATGTGCAACCCCCAGCCCCCAATACCCTGGGGGCCCACAACGAGCAGAAGCTGCATGTCTTTCTGTGGCGGCAACGCCACCATGGAAAGGAATGTTTCCGCCCCCATACTGATATGGATGGCGGTGTCTAGCAGATACCGCCACCTTATTAAACTCTTTTTTGCCTGGTCGACTTGTCGACAGGGCGGAAAAGTGGCGGACGGTCTTCCCGTCCACTGCGTACCCACACCATAATAATATGGCGGGGTTAAATTGGTGGCGGGCGGGGAAGGATGTAGGGCGTATCGAATATGAATGTTTCACGTATTCTGGAAAGAGGCTGGAGAATACAGGAAAGATTACTGTTTCTCCGTTTGGGCAGTCCATGACAAATTCAGGTGCCTGATCTTTTTCGGTCAAAAGAATGTCAAAGCTGCATGACAGTTTCTCCCAAAAGAGAACATTAACAGATATTTGCATGTCCCCCTCTAACTGAAGTTGGATCTTCTATAGGTGATGCCGGACACTCACCCTCACATCTTGTGTTTTTTAGCTGGATATAATAATATAATAGCCGCCAGACATTCCATCAGTTGTGGGCAAATGTGATGTCTGCTGCACTGTCCAGCATGGTCAGAGACCACTCCCATTCACAAGGAGTGTCCTGTTTAGCCTTGGTATGTATGACCTTATGTTCAGCTTCCTTCCTCTTTTAAATTGAAATGTTGTCATTTTAGGTTTATCTTCCTGTTTAATGATGTATTCAGATAAGCATTGTGAGCCCTTATTTGGTTTCACATACCCCTCCATTCTGTGCTGTGCTGTCCACCTCTGTCCGAATGTTTATCAGATTACTCCTGACAGGAATTAAATGATTGTGTATCAGTACCCTGCTACCTGTCAGATGGTCTAATATTATCACAATTATGCAAATGATAGCATTACTCAGAGCTTCATGTGGATGAGAACGACCTTGTGATTTGGTTTTGTCTTTGTTTTGCATTTATTCTCACTTCTTCTTAGTAGAAGACTCGGGTGCTTGCTCAGAGTTATTCTTTTCAGAAGTACACTTTAGTTGTGGTTTACCAGGTCTTGACTAGTATTCCTTGTGTCTAATTTCGTTCTTGCGACTTTCAATCTGCGCAGAGTCTCATTTCAACGCGGGCTTAAATGATGCCAATGGAGTCATATGTACGATCACTCAATAGAACTTGATGCAGGGTTATTTACATTTCTATCTCGTCCTTAGGGTGTTTCACTCTTTACCCTTAATCGAATGATTTGAGCTTCTTACTCCTCCAGTGGTCACCTTTTTGCCTGTATCGCGTTGCGTCCGACACGACCTCACTCCCACGGGAGAGAGGTCGTGTCGGACGCAACGCTATACAGGCAAAAAGGTGACCACTGGAGGAGTAAGAAGCTCAAATCGTAATAACGAAGTTAGACACAAGGAATACTAGTCTCCCCATTTTGAAAAGCCGTGGTATATACATATTATCGCAAGAACGAAATTAGACACAAGGAATACTAGTCTCCCCATTTTTAAAAGCTGTGGTATACACACATTATTAGTAACCACAAAGAGGACTAAGAATATACAATTTCTGAATGGTCCAGAACCTCAAGTGAAAAGACCGATGGCAAAATAATCTAAAATGAAGAAATATTGTTTTTAAGTAAAGCTCTGTCCTGAAGAAGGTGTTATAATAGCACAAAGCACCGAAACGCGTCGACAAAGGACTTTTTTCTACTATTTTATATTGATGTTATGATGCTATTTTTTAATTTGTGATTTATGTTTAAAATGATTTACTTTGTATGAACTATTTACTCTGGGGTATGAATTGTAAAAGGAATTGTCATATGAAGTGGAGAACTTGTACGATAGTATATGGTTGCAAAAAAAGTCATGTAACATGTGAATTAAAAAAATGTTTTTAACAAAATTTTATAAAGAATAAAACTTGAGAGACGAAAGTAACTTCAGTGTTATGCAGAAATAATTATCCATGTCACTACCTAACACTAAAAAGGTGATATTGGTGTGTAGGCCTATTGGTCACCAACAGAAAGTCATTAACACAGAAAGGAATTGTTTTTGATATTGTTTGATACCCAGTCCTTTCTGGGTTTTCTGGGAAACTCTCTTTTTTGAAAGTTGTTCTACTCCAAATCAGTCAGCAGTGCCAGCTTTTTAGCAGATGCCCAGTAATAGGGTAAAGGAGATAAAAGTACTAGCTTGAAATGTAAATGGGCTCCGGGTAAAGAACAGGAGAGATAGGATAATAGGATAATTCAATATGTGAAAGTTATTATCTTGCTTGAGACACATCTTACAGAAATAGAAAGTAGAACATTTTTTAAAACGCAAAGGTAGGCTGCACATGCTGTTTATACATAACAGACAATGGTCATGAAGGGAGTAGCATTATTGTTCATGCAAGGAACAAATATTTCAGTAGAAAGAAGTGTCTCAAATATAGCAGGTAGATGGCTTTTAGCAAAGTAAAAAATGTGTGGTCAGAACCATACTCTGGTGGGCCGAATCAGGATGAAATAGGTCCATTGGATGAGTTGGTAAATGAGCTTTTGGGTTTCCCAGATCAGATTATTATGGCGGGAGATTTTAACACTGTCTTGGACCATAAACTAGATAGATCCCAGCACAGTGGAGAGGCGTTTAACCCCAAAATGTCAGATATGGTTCGAATAATGACGGCCTAGTGGGGTCTTTGTGACACATGGAGATGCATTGCAAAAAACACAGTTGATGGACAGAATGCAGAACAATGTCTTACATTCACCCCAGTACAAAGATCTGGGCCTAAATCCATCGTTTTTTTGCACTCCACACCACCCTAGGTCAGACGATGGCTATATGCAAATCAGCCTTGACCCTGTGCCTCATGGGAGAACAGTCCAGCCCGAACTACCAAGACATGTCTTTCCTAGACCGGAATCAAGCATCCAAGGACCGGTTTCTGGCTATCAGCCTTCTTCAGCCTGGATAGCTTGACTCCAGTGATGTGGAGAGACTGGGACTCACGTCTGAGCATACCCAGCACACTCGGGGTGAAAATTGCAAAAAACACAGTTGATGGACAGAATTCAGAACAATGTCTTACATTCACCCCAGTACAAAGATCTGGGCCTAAATCCATCGTTTTTTTGCACTCCACACCACCCTAGGTCAGACAATGGCTATATGCAAATCAGCCTTGACCCCGTGCCTCATGGGAACAGTCCAGCCCGAACTACCAAGCCATGTCTTTCCTAGACCGGAATCAAGCATCCAAGGACCGGTTTCTGGCTATCAGCCTTCTTCAGCCTGGATAGTTTGACTCCAGTGATGTGGAGAGCCAGGGACTCACGTCTGAGCATACCCAGCACACTCTGGGTGAAAATTGCAAAAAACACAGTTGATGGACAGAATGCAGAACAATGTCTTACATTCACCCCAGTACAAAGATATGGGCCTAAATCCATCGTTTTTTTGCACTCCAGACCACCCTAGGTCAGACAATGGCTATATGCAAATCAGCCTTGACCCTGTGCCTCATGGGAACAGTCCAGCCCGAACTACCAAGCCATGACTTTCCTAGACCGGAATCAAGCATCCAAGGACCGGTTTCTGGCTATCAGCCTTCTTCAGCCTGGATAGCTTGACTCCATTGATGTGGAGAGCCTGGGACTCACGTCTGAGCATACCCAGCACACTCGGGGTGAAAATTGCAAAAAACACAGTTGATGGACAGAATGCAGAACAATGTCTTACATTCACCCCAGTTCAAAGATCTGGGCCTAAATCCATCGTTTTTTTTGCACTCCACACCACCCTAGGTCAGACAATGGCTATATGCAAATCAGCCTTGACCTTTTCCTCATGGGAACAGTCTAGCCCGAACTACCAAGCCATGTCTTTCCTAGACCGGAATCAAGCATCCAAGGACAGGTTTCTGGCTATCAGCCTTCTTCAGCCTGGATAGCTTGACTCCAGTGATGTGGAGAGCCTGGGACTCACGTCTGAGCATACCCAGCACACTTGGGGTGAAAATTGCAAAAAACACAGTTGATGGACAGAATGCAGAACAATGTCTTACATTCACCCCAGTACAAAGATCTGGGCCTAAATCCATCGTTTTTTTGCACTCCACACCACCCTAGGTCAGACAATGGCTATATGCAAATCAGCCTTGACCCTGTGCCTCATGGGAACAGTCCAGCCCGAACTACTAAGCCATGTCTTTCCTAGACCGGAATCAAGCAGCCAAGGACCGGTTTCTGGCTATCAGCCTTCTTCAGCCTGGATAGCTTGACTCCAGTGATGTTGAGAGCCTGGGACTCATGTCTGAGCATACCCAGCACACTCGGGGTGAAAATTGCAAAAAACACAGTTGATGAACAGAATGCAGAATAATGTCTTACATTCACCCCAGTACAAAGATCTGGGCCTAAATCCATCGTTTTTTTGCACTCCACACCACCCTAGGTCAGACAATGGCTATATGCAAATCAGCCTTGACCCTGTGCCTCATGTGAACAGTCCAGCCCAAACTACCAAGCCATGTCTTTCCTAGACCGGAATCAAGCATCCAAGGACCGGTTTCTGGCTATCAGCCTTCTTCAGCCTGGATAGTTTGACTCCAGTGATGTGGAGAGCCTGGGACTCACGTCTGAGCATACCCAGCACACTCTGGGTGAAAATTGCAAAAAACACAGTTGATGGACAGAATGCAGAACAATGTCTTACATTCACCCCAGTACAAAGATCTGGGCCTAAATCCATCGTTTTTTTTGCACTCCAAACCACCCTAGGTCAGACAATGGCTATATGCAAATCAGCCTTGACCCTGTTCCTCATGGGAACAGTCCAGCCCGAACTACCAAGCCATGTCTTTCCTAGACCGGAATCAAGCATCCAAGGACCGGTTTCTGGCTATCAGCCTTCTTCAGCCTGGATAGCTTGACTCCAGTGATGTGGAGAGCCTGGGACTCACGTCTGAGCATGCCCAGCACACTCGGGGTGAAAATTGCAAAAAACACAGTTGATGGACAGAATGCAGAACAATGTCTTACATTCACCCCAGTACAAAGATCTGGGCCTAAATCCATCGTTTTTTTGCACTCCACACCACCCTAGGTCAGACAATGGCTATATGCAAATCAGCCTTGACCCTGTGCCTCATGGGAACAGTCCAGCCCGAACTACCAAGCCATGTCTTTCCTAGACCGGAATCAAGCAGCCAAGGACCGGTTTCTGGCTATCAGCCTTCTTCAGCCTGGATAGCTTGACTCCATTGATGTGGAGAGCCTGGGACTCACGTCTGAGCATACCCAGCACACTCGGGGTGAAAATTGCAAAAAACACAGTTGATGGACAGAAGGCAGAACAATGTCTTACATTCACCCCAGTACAAAGATCTGGGCCTAAATCCATCGTTTTTTTGCACTCCACACCACCCTAGGTCAGACAATGGCTATATGAAAATCAGCCTTGACCCCGTGCCTCATGGGAACAGTCCAGCCCGAACTACCAAGCCATGTCTTTCCTAGACCGGAATCAAGCATCCAAGGACCGGTTTCTGGCTATCAGCCTTCTTCAGCCTGGATAGTTTGACTCCAGTGATGTGGAGAGCCAGGGACTCACGTCTGAGCATACCCAGCACACTCTGGGTGAAAATTGCAAAAAACACAGTTGATGGACAGAATGCAGAACAATGTCTTACATTCACCCCAGTACAAAGATATGGGCCTAAATCCATCGTTTTTTTGCACTCCAGACCACCCTAGGTCAGACAATGGCTATATGCAAATCAGCCTTGACCCTGTGCCTCATGGGAACAGTCCAGCCCGAACTACCAAGCCATGACTTTCCTAGACCGGAATCAAGCATCCAAGGACCGGTTTCTGGCTATCAGCCTTCTTCAGCCTGGATAGCTTGACTCCAGTGATGTGGAGAGCCTGGGACTCACGTCTGAGCATACCCAGCACAATCGGGGTGAAAATTGCAAAAAACACAGTTGATGGACAGAATGCAGAACAATGTCTTACATTCACCCCAGTTCAAAGATCTGGGCCTAAATCCATCGTTTTTTTGCACTCCACACCACCCTAGGTCAGACAATGGCTATATGCAAATCAGCCTTGACCCTGTTCCTCATGGGAACAGTCCAGCCCGAACTACCAAGCCATGTCTTTCCTAGACCGGAATCAAGCATCCAAGGACAGGTTTCTGGCTATCAGCCTTCTTCAGCCTGGATAGCTTGACTCCAGTGATGTGGAGAGCCTGGGACTCACGTCTGAGCATACCCAGCACACTCGGGGTGAAAATTGCAAAAAACACAGTTAATGGACAGAATGCAGAACAATGTCTTACATTCACCCCAGTACAAAGATCTGGGCCTAAATCCATCGTTTTTTGCACTCCACACCACCCTAGGTCAGACAATGGCTATATGCAAATCAGCCTTGACCCTGTGCCTCATGGGAACAGTCCAGCCCGAACTACCAAGCCATGTCTTTCCTAGACCGGAATCAAGCAGCCAAGGACCGGTTTCTGGCTATCAGCCTTCTTCAGCCTGGAAAGCTTGACTCCAGTGATGTTGAGAGCCTGGGACTCAAGTCTGAGCATACCCAGCACACTTGGGGTGAAAATTGCAAAAAACACAGTTGATGGACAGAATGCAGAATAATGTCTTACATTCACCCCAGTACAAAGATCTGGGCCTAAATCCATCGTTTTTTTGCACTCCACACCACCCTAGGTCAGACAATGGCTATATGCAAATCGGCCTTGACCCTGTGCCTCATGGGAACAGTCCAGCCCGAACTACCAAGCCATGTCTTTCCTAGACCGGAATCAAGCATCCAAGGACAGGTTTCTGGCTATCAGCCTTCTTCAGCCTGGATAGTTTGACTCCAGTGATGTGGAGAGCCTGGGACTCACGTCTGAGCATACCCAGCACACTCTGGGTGAAAATTGCAAAAAACACAGTTGACGGACAGAATGCAGAACAATGTCTTACATTCACCCCAGTACAAAGATCTGGGCCTAAATCCATCGTTTTTTGCACTCCAGACCACCCTAGGTCAGACAATGGCTATATGCAAATCAGCCTTTACCCTGTGCCTCATGGGAACAGTCCAGCCCGAACTACCAAGCCATGACTTTCCTAGACCGGAATCAAGCATCCAAGGACCGGTTTCTGGCTATCAGCCTTCTTCAGCCTGGATAGCTTGACTCCAGTGATGTGGAGAGCCTGGGACTCACGTCTGAGCATACCCAGCACACTCGGGTGAAAATTGCAAAAAACACAGTTGATGGACAGAATGCAGAACAATGTCTTACATTCACCCCAGTTCAAAGATCTGGGCCTAAATCCATCGTTTTTTTGCACTCCAAACCACCCTAGGTCAGACAATGGCTATATGCAAATTAGCCTTGACCCTGTTCCTCATGGGAACGGTCCAGCCCGAACTACCAAGCCATGTCTTTCCTAGACCGGAATCAAGCATCCAAGGACCGGTTTCTGGCTATCAGCCTTCTTCAGCCTGGATAGCTTGACACCAGTGATGTGGAGAGCCTGGGACTCACGTCTGAGCATGCCCAGCACACTCGGGGTGAAAATTGCAAAAAACACAGTTGATGGACAGAATGCAGAACAATGTCTTACATTCACCCCAGTACAAAGATCTGGGCCTAAATCCATCGTTTTTTTGCACTCCAGACCACCCTAGGTCAGACAATGGCTATATGCAAATCAGCCTTGACCCTGTGCCTCATGGGAACAGTCCAGCCCGAACTACCAAGCCATGACTTTCCTAGACCGGAATCAAGCATCCAAGGACCGGTTTCTGGCTATCAGCCTTCTTCAGCCTGGATAGCTTGACTCCATTGATGTGGAGAGCCTGGGACTCACGTCTGAGCATACCCAGCACACTCGGGGTGAAAATTGCAAAAAACACAGTTGATGGACAGAATGCAGAACAATGTCTTACATTCACCCCAGTTCAAAGATCTGGGCCTAAATCCATCGTTTTTTTTGCACTCCACACCACCCTAGGTCAGACAATGGCTATATGCAAATCAGCCTTGACCTTTTCCTCATGGGAACAGTCTAGCCCGAACTACCAAGCCATGTCTTTCCTAGACCGGAATCAAGCATCCAAGGACAGGTTTCTGGCTATCAGCCTTCTTCAGCCTGGATAGCTTGACTCCAGTGATGTGGAGAGCCTGGGACTCACGTCTGAGCATACCCAGCACACTTGGGGTGAAAATTGCAAAAAACACAGTTGATGGACAGAATGCAGAACAATGTCTTACATTCACCCCAGTACAAAGATCTGGGCCTAAATCCATCGTTTTTTTGCACTCCACACCACCCTAGGTCAGACAATGGCTATATGCAAATCAGCCTTTACCCTGTGCCTCATGGGAACAGTCCAGCCCGAACTACCAAGCCATGACTTTCCTAGACCGGAATCAAGCATCCAAGGACCGGTTTCTGGCTATCAGCCTTCTTCAGCCTGGATAGCTTGACTCCAGTGATGTGGAGAGCCTGGGACTCACGTCTGAGCATACCCAGCACACTCGGGTGAAAATTGCAAAAAACACAGTTGATGGACAGAATGCAGAACAATGTCTTACATTCACCCCAGTTCAAAGATCTGGGCCTAAATCCATCGTTTTTTTTGCACTCCAAACCACCCTAGGTCAGACAATGGCTATATGCAAATCAGCCTTGACCCTGTTCCTCATGGGAACAGTCCAGCCCGAACTACCAAGCCATGTCTTTCCTAGACCGGAATCAAGCATCCAAGGACCGGTTTCTGGCTATCAGCCTTCTTCAGCCTGGATAGCTTGACTCCAGTGATGTGGAGAGCCTGGGACTCACGTCTGAGCATGCCCAGCACACTCGGGGTGAAAATTGCAAAAAACACAGTTGATGGACAGAATGCAGAACAATGTCTTACATTCACCCCAGTACAAAGATCTGGGCCTAAATCCATCGTTTTTTTGCACTCCACACCACCCTAGGTCAGACAATGGCTATATGCAAATCAGCCTTGACCCTGTGCCTCATGGGAACAGTCCAGCCCGAACTACCAAGCCATGTCTTTCCTAGACCGGAATCAAGCAGCCAAGGACCGGTTTCTGGCTATCAGCCTTCTTCAGCCTGGATAGCTTGACTCCATTGATGTGGAGAGCCTGGGACTCACGTCTGAGCATACCCAGCACACTCGGGGTGAAAATTGCAAAAAACACAGTTGATGGACAGAAGGCAGAACAATGTCTTACATTCACCCCAGTACAAAGATCTGGGCCTAAATCCATCGTTTTTTTGCACTCCACACCACCCTAGGTCAGACAATGGCTATATGAAAATCAGCCTTGACCCCGTGCCTCATGGGAACAGTCCAGCCCGAACTACCAAGCCATGTCTTTCCTAGACCGGAATCAAGCATCCAAGGACCGGTTTCTGGCTATCAGCCTTCTTCAGCCTGGATAGTTTGACTCCAGTGATGTGGAGAGCCAGGGACTCACGTCTGAGCATACCCAGCACACTCTGGGTGAAAATTGCAAAAAACACAGTTGATGGACAGAATGCAGAACAATGTCTTACATTCACCCCAGTACAAAGATATGGGCCTAAATCCATCGTTTTTTTGCACTCCAGACCACCCTAGGTCAGACAATGGCTATATGCAAATCAGCCTTGACCCTGTGCCTCATGGGAACAGTCCAGCCCGAACTACCAAGCCATGACTTTCCTAGACCGGAATCAAGCATCCAAGGACCGGTTTCTGGCTATCAGCCTTCTTCAGCCTGGATAGCTTGACTCCAGTGATGTGGAGAGCCTGGGACTCACGTCTGAGCATACCCAGCACAATCGGGGTGAAAATTGCAAAAAACACAGTTGATGGACAGAATGCAGAACAATGTCTTACATTCACCCCAGTTCAAAGATCTGGGCCTAAATCCATCGTTTTTTTGCACTCCACACCACCCTAGGTCAGACAATGGCTATATGCAAATCAGCCTTGACCCTGTTCCTCATGGGAACAGTCCAGCCCGAACTACCAAGCCATGTCTTTCCTAGACCGGAATCAAGCATCCAAGGACAGGTTTCTGGCTATCAGCCTTCTTCAGCCTGGATAGCTTGACTCCAGTGATGTGGAGAGCCTGGGACTCACGTCTGAGCATACCCAGCACACTCGGGGTGAAAATTGCAAAAAACACAGTTAATGGACAGAATGCAGAACAATGTCTTACATTCACCCCAGTACAAAGATCTGGGCCTAAATCCATCGTTTTTTGCACTCCACACCACCCTAGGTCAGACAATGGCTATATGCAAATCAGCCTTGACCCTGTGCCTCATGGGAACAGTCCAGCCCGAACTACCAAGCCATGTCTTTCCTAGACCGGAATCAAGCAGCCAAGGACCGGTTTCTGGCTATCAGCCTTCTTCAGCCTGGAAAGCTTGACTCCAGTGATGTTGAGAGCCTGGGACTCAAGTCTGAGCATACCCAGCACACTTGGGGTGAAAATTGCAAAAAACACAGTTGATGGACAGAATGCAGAATAATGTCTTACATTCACCCCAGTACAAAGATCTGGGCCTAAATCCATCGTTTTTTTGCACTCCACACCACCCTAGGTCAGACAATGGCTATATGCAAATCGGCCTTGACCCTGTGCCTCATGGGAACAGTCCAGCCCGAACTACCAAGCCATGTCTTTCCTAGACCGGAATCAAGCATCCAAGGACAGGTTTCTGGCTATCAGCCTTCTTCAGCCTGGATAGTTTGACTCCAGTGATGTGGAGAGCCTGGGACTCACGTCTGAGCATACCCAGCACACTCTGGGTGAAAATTGCAAAAAACACAGTTGATGGACAGAATGCAGAACAATGTCTTACATTCACCCCAGTACAAAGATCTGGGCCTAAATCCATCGTTTTTTGCACTCCAGACCACCCTAGGTCAGACAATGGCTATATGCAAATCAGCCTTTACCCTGTGCCTCATGGGAACAGTCCAGCCCGAACTACCAAGCCATGACTTTCCTAGACCGGAATCAAGCATCCAAGGACCGGTTTCTGGCTATCAGCCTTCTTCAGCCTGGATAGCTTGACTCCAGTGATGTGGAGAGCCTGGGACTCACGTCTGAGCATACCCAGCACACTCGGGTGAAAATTGCAAAAAACACAGTTGATGGACAGAATGCAGAACAATGTCTTACATTCACCCCAGTTCAAAGATCTGGGCCTAAATCCATCGTTTTTTTGCACTCCAAACCACCCTAGGTCAGACAATGGCTATATGCAAATTAGCCTTGACCCTGTTCCTCATGGGAACGGTCCAGCCCGAACTACCAAGCCATGTCTTTCCTAGACCGGAATCAAGCATCCAAGGACCGGTTTCTGGCTATCAGCCTTCTTCAGCCTGGATAGCTTGACACCAGTGATGTGGAGAGCCTAGGACTCACGTCTGAGCATGCCCAGCACACTCGGGGTGAAAATTGCAAAAAACACAGTTGATGGACAGAATGCAGAACAATGTCTTACATTCACCCCAGTACAAAGATCTGGGCCTAAATCCATCGTTTTTTTGCACTCCACACCACCCTAGGTCAGACAATGGCTATATGCAAATCAGCCTTGACCCTGTGCCTCATGGGAACAGTCCAGCCCGAACTACCAAGCCATGTCTTTCCTAGACCGGAATCAAGCAGCCAAGGACCGGTTTCTGGCTATCAGCCTTCTTCAGCCTGGATAGCTTGACTCCATTGATGTGGAGAGCCTGGGACTCACGTCTGAGCATACCCAGCACACTCGGGGTGAAAATTGCAAAAAACACAGTTGATGGACAGAAGGCAGAACAATGTCTTACATTCACCCCAGTACAAAGATCTGGGCCTAAATCCATCGTTTTTTTGCACTCCACACCACCCTAGGTCAGACAATGGCTATATGCAAATCAGCCTTGACCCCGTGCCTCATGGGAACAGTCCAGCCCGAACTACCAAGCCATGTCTTTCCTAGACCGGAATCAAGCATCCAAGGACCGGTTTCTGGCTATCAGCCTTCTTCAGCCTGGATAGTTTGACTCCAGTGATGTGGAGAGCCAGGGACTCACGTCTGAGCATACCCAGCACACTCTGGGTGAAAATTGCAAAAAACACAGTTGATGGACAGAATGCAGAACAATGTCTTACATTCACCCCAGTACAAAAATTATGGGCCTAAATCCATCGTTTTTTTGCACTCCAGACCACCCTAGGTCAGACAATGGCTATATGCAAATCAGCCTTGACCCTGTGCCTCATGGGAACAGTCCAGCCCGAACTACCAAGCCATGACTTTCCTAGACCGGAATCAAGCATCCAAGGACCGGTTTCTGGCTATCAGCCTTCTTCAGCCTGGATAGCTTGACTCCAGTGATGTGGAGAGCCTGGGACTCACGTCTGAGCATACCCAGCACACTCGGGGTGAAAATTGCAAAAAACACAGTTGATGGACAGAATGCAGAACAATGTCTTACATTCACCCCAGTTCAAAGATCTGGGCCTAAATCCATCGTTTTTTTGCACTCCACACCACCCTAGGTCAGACAATGGCTATATGCAAATCAGCCTTGACCCTGTTCCTCATGGGAACAGTCCAGCCCGAACTACCAAGCCATGTCTTTCCTAGACCGGAATCAAGCATCCAAGGACAGGTTTCTGGCTATCAGCCTTCTTCAGCCTGGATAGCTTGACTCCAGTGATGTGGAGAGCCTGGGACTCACGTCTGAGCATACCCAGCACACTCGGGGTGAAAATTGCAAAAAACACAGTTGATGGACAGAATGCAGAACAATGTCTTACATTCACCCCAGTACAAAGATCTGGGCCTAAATCCATCGTTTTTTTGCACTCCACACCACCCTAGGTCAGACAATGGCTATATGCAAATCAGCCTTGACCCTGTGCCTCATGGGAACAGTCCAGCCCGAACTACCAAGCCATGTCTTTCCTAGACCGGAATCAAGCAGCCAAGGACCGGTTTCTGGCTATCAGCCTTCTTCAGCCTGGAAAGCTTGACTCCAGTGATGTTGAGAGCCTGGGACTCATGTCTGAGCATACCCAGCACACTTGGGGTGAAAATTGCAAAAAACACAGTTGATGGACAGAATGCAGAATAATGTCTTACATTCACCCCAGTACAAAGATCTGGGCCTAAATCCATCGTTTTTTTGCACTCCACACCACCCTAGGTCAGACAATGGCTATATGCAAATCGGCCTTGACCCTGTGCCTCATGGGAACAGTCCAGCCCGAACTACCAAGCCATGTCTTTCCTAGACCGGAATCAAGCATCCAAGGACAGGTTTCTGGCTATCAGCCTTCTTCAGCCTGGATAGTTTGACTCCAGTGATGTGGAGAGCCTGGGACTCACGTCTGAGCATACCCAGCACACTCTGGGTGAAAATTGCAAAAAACACAGTTGATGGACAGAATGCAGAACAATGTCTTACATTCACCCCAGTACAAAGATCTGGGCCTAAATCCATCGTTTTTTGCACTCTAGACCACCCTAGGTCAGACAATGGCTATATGCAAATCAGCCTTTACCCTGTGCCTCATGGGAACAGTCCAGCCCGAACTACCAAGCCATGACTTTCCTAGACCGGAATCAAGCATCCAAGGACCGGTTTCTGGCTATCAGCCTTCTTCAGCCTGGATAGCTTGACTCCAGTGATGTGGAGAGCCTGGGACTCACGTCTGAGCATACCCAGCACACTCGGGTGAAAATTGCAAAAAACACAGTTGATGGACAGAATGCAGAACAATGTCTTACATTCACCCCAGTTCAAAGATCTGGGCCTAAATCCATCGTTTTTTTGCACTCCAAACCACCCTAGGTCAGACAATGGCTATATGCAAATCAGCCTTGACCCTGTTCCTCATGGGAACAGTCCAGCCCGAACTACCAAGCCATGTCTTTCCTAGACCGGAATCAAGCATCCAAGGACCGGTTTCTGGCTATCAGCCTTCTTCAGCCTGGATAGCTTGACTCCAGTGATGTGGAGAGCCTGGGACTCACGTCTGAGCATACCCAGCACACTCGGGGTGAAAATTGCAAAAAACACAGTTGATGGACATAATGCAGAACAATGTCTTACATTCACCCCAGTACAAAGATCTGGGCCTAAATCCATCGTTTTTTTGCACTCCACACCACCCTAGGTCAGACAATGGCTATATGCAAATCAGCCTTGACCCTGTGCCTCATGGGAACAGTCCAGCCCGAACTACCAAGCCATGTCTTTCCTAGACCGGAATCAAGCAGCCAAGGACCGGTTTCTGGCTATCAGCCTTCTTCAGCCTGGATAGCTCGACTCCAGTGATGTGGAGAGCCTGGGACTCATGTCTGAGCATACCCAGCACACTCGGGGTGAAAATTGCAAAAAACACAGTTGATGGACAGAATGCAGAACAATGTCTTACATTCACCCCAGTACAAAGATCTGGGCCTAAATCCATCATTTTTTTGCACTCCACACCACCCTAGGTCAGACAATGGCTATATGCAAATCAGCCTTGACCCTGTGCCTCATGGGAACAGTCCAGCCCGAAACTACCAAGCCATGTCTTTCCTAGACCGGAATCAAGCATCCAAGGACCGGTTTCTGGCTATCCGCCTTCTTCAGCCTGGATAGCTTGACTCCATTGATGTGGAGAGCCTGGGACTCACGTCTGAGTATACCCAGCACACTCGGGGTGAAAATTGCAAAAAACACAGTTGATGGACAGAAGGCAGAACAATGTCTTACATTCACCCCACTACAAAGATCTGGGCCTAAATCCATCGTTTTTTTGCACTCCACAACACCCTAGGTCAGACAATGGCTATATGCAAATCAGCCTTGACCCTGTGCCTCATGGGAACTGTCCAGCCCGAACTACCAAGCCATGTCTTTCCTAGACCGGAATCAAGCATCCAAGGACCGGTTTCTGGCTATCAGCCTTCTTCAGCCTGGAAATCATGGCAGGGTCACAACTTGGTTTCACCTACTATAATAAAAAGTATTGTTGGACCTGGCCCTTTTGGCAGGTTCACCCCGAAACTTTTTGCTTTTTCCTAGCCTGTTCCTTGAACCTGGTGTTGGTGATTTTAGGCCTCTGTGCACTTTTACACTGTGATACAGTGTAAAGTGCGTGAGCTCTCTGTGTATGTGTGGTGAGTGACCTGCCCTCCCATAGGAATGAATGGGGAATATGTATGCCCATGGTAGTTCCTGATGTGTGGAGAGTGCAGGGTCGATTTTGGTATGTGCAAACTCGTGAGATTGAATGCTACGCAATGGTATATGCGGCATGGTTGTGTCTAGTGTAGAAGTGCCACTTCTAGAAGTTGGCATATTTGTGAAATTTGTGTCTGGCGTGTGATTGGCTGAGGCTGGTTGGTGAGCCTGGCTCCAAGAGTCTGGGAGGATCTGCCCCGTGGTGAATTGAGTGTTTAGCATGCTGATGTGAGGGGAGGAGTGAGCCTGGGCCTGCTTGTGGATTGACCGTCTGGTTTGAGGGTCCTGAATGTGGCTGGGTTTTCCCCACACAACGCTGGCTCCACCCCCTGGGGTGCGTCTGATGTCCCTAGCCTGGCCAGTGAAAGGAATTTCCTATAACCAGTTCTTGCTGGTTCTCACACTGCCTGCACCCTGCTAGACAAAAGATTTCTCTGTATAAAAGGGTCTGTGTCCCCTTCCAAAATGTTCTTGTTTTTGACTTGAATCCTACCAGGGGTGTGCTGCTGCTTGGGCTCAGGGGAAGGCTTGCCTCCCTGAGCCCTGCCCAGCCCCTGGACACCTGATGGACTTTCCTAGGGGAGCTGGAGGACTTTTCTTTGTTGGGAGCTGCTGTGCTCCACCTCTCTTGTCCCTGAACTGTATTTATAGCGCTGGGAGCACTTTATTCTTACCCATAGCGTTGGGAGCGCTTGATTCATGCCCCTAGCGCTTGGGAGCGCTGTATTTCCGTTCTAAGCGCCTGGGAGCGTTTTATTTGTTCCCTTAGCACCTGGGCGCGCTTGGTGGTGCTTTTTACCTATTTTCGAGCGTGTCTTCGCCCTGCATTTTGCGTGAGAGAAAGCCGGTGCCCACCCGGCATTTGCCCAGGATTGCTGACCCCAAGCGAGTGCCCACCTCGCAGTTGTGCCGCTCGAGATAGCGAGGGTGCCCGCTTTATATTTAAATTAATCTCGGGAGCCTACCCCGGATACTACCCAGAAGAGATCGCCACTCTGTCCTCCGTAGCGCGACCCGGAGCCTGGAGGCTCGTCAGCAGGCTGCCATTGGCTGCCTGCTGCCATTGGCTGCCCCAGGAAGAGTTGCCGCGCAGACATTGGCTGCCCCAGGAAGAGTTGCTGCGCAGCCATTGGCTGCCCACAGGAAATGGATAGCCGCGTCATCACCGGGGCTCCGATGAGCCGAGGAGAGCCCCGGTCTGCCGGCGTGAGCCCGCGCTGCCTGAGGGAGAATGAGGAGACCCTGTGAAGGGGGGGCTCCACGACGCGGTGAAACCAAGAGACCGGAGAGCCCCACGGATCACAGGAGGCTCTCCCAAACCCAGCCGTCCTGCCGCCGCAGAGAGAGGAACGTCCCTAGGAAGCTAGCCCGGTCAGTGTCATCAGGCTGGGGGGAGCAGCGGGCAGGTGCGGAGTACCGGCAGGAGGCACAGTTGCATGTAGAGCCCCGAGGGCTCTGGGGGCCATTATCTCTTGAGTCCCCCGAGCGGGACTCCAACGATTGGGCATGATTGTTTACAAGCCAGAGAGGCTCAGGGGCATTGTTTGTTTTGAGCCCTGCAAGGCTCCTATGGCGGGCCATTTTGTGTTTAGAGCCACGGAGGCTCCAGGGGGCACATTGTTGATTTGGAGCCCAGAGTGGCTCGTGGCTGCAATTACTTAGTTGTAGAGCCCAGCGAGGCTCGTGGCCGCATTTACTGTATTTGGAGCCCAGTGAGGCTCTTGAGGGCATTTTATATTTAGAGTCCAGAGGGACTCACCGCCCACATGATTTTTAGAGCCCAGGGAGGCTCCTGGGGGACACAGGTGTTTTGTTCAGAGCCTGGAAGGCTCCAACGTTGGCCCCATCACTGTCTTTACAGCTGCCCAGCACTTCATGGGCAGCTGCCACGTTTAGGCCCCTGACTTTTGGGACACAGGGCGTCCTAGCCCCAACAAGGCCAGTTGGCCTAGGGACTGCCACAGGTAGTGGCTGATGTAAGTTATGCGCAATGTGATGTGGTGCTAGGAAATGTAATGCATTTAATATGATTACGCACCTTGATCTTACACCTCTGAATGTTTTAAGGCATCATGTGTTTCTGCGCTATTGAGTTGTGGTCTGGCACCTCTGAATGTAACTATGCATCATGTGTATTCCTTGTTCTTACACCTCTGAATGTGTTGGTTTATGCATCATGTGTTTTTCCTTCCTTACACCTCTGAATGTTTTAGGCATCATGTGTTTTCTCCGGTACCTCTTGAATGTGTTTTGATGCATCATGTGCCTTGCTCTTACACTGCTGAATGTATGTTCTATGCATCATGTGTTTTCCTTCCCTACACCTCTGAATGTTGTGATGCATCATGTGTAGTGTGTTCTTGCTTATACTCCTAATTGTATTGTGATACTTAGGTGGTTGTTCTTTCTAGTACAGGTGGTCCTAGTGAGGTCCTGGTTCCTTGCGTGACATTCTCCTAAGGTGTTTAGGGTTGCGTAGGTTGTACTTACCTGTTACCAGTAGTTACTGGTTGTGATTTATATTTACTAATTTGTGCTACAGTGATTTTATATCCTATATTCTACTAAGTGCTGATTCTGACAGGCGCCCACATGGCCCTGTCCTGTGTAAATAATCCCTTGTGAATATTGCCTGTGCCAGTTGGCACAATGTACATGTGTGATTCTATCTGATGTGTTTTGACAATACAGAAGTTATTTTTATATAACCTTGTGTGGAGTTCCTTTTGTGGTGTGCCTAGGATGTTTTTGCTGTTGTGTTCTGGCGCAAATGCTTTACACATTGCCTCCGGGATAAGCCTGTCTGCTCGTGCTAAGCTACCAAGGGGGTGAGCAGGGGTTATCTTGGCGTGTGACTCCCTTGCCCTGACTAGAATGGTGGTTTCTGCCTAGCTTTGGCGTCAGCCAACCAGAAATAGCCAGTTCTAACATTGTTGGACAGCGGTGAGGATTAGGACTTGTGTTTGCGCAGTACCACAGCGACAACTGGCTACATTACAAAACTCTGCATTTACATAGTCACTTGTTTGGGATTATTGTTTGGGATTTTTGTTTTTCCTCAAGAGTGTCATTTTCAAATGGTGTTTCCTGCGCTTTTATTTTTAGTGGCAGAAGAAAGAAAATGACAGGGCGGGACGCCAGTAGAGGGGGAGGTTCCCATAGATAAGGAATCCCTTGCTGGGTCCAGGGCCCAATCCCTGTTCCTGTCCCTGTGTGGGTAGATGGAAGAGAGGGAGTGTGGAGGAACTGCTTGCTCTGGAGGGTAGATATCCCCTGAGTGTAGTGTGTGTGTCTGGATTCCCCAGTATGGTAGGATCCAGTGGTGGCATCTAAAATATGTCCAGTGCGTGAAGTCCCATTCCCAGTTCCCAGAGTATGGTGCCTGGTGCTCAGTAAGAGTGGTACAGGTTGAGAGTCAGGGGTAGTGAGGAACTGTCTCAACAGTCTGGGAGGGGAGTGTGTGGATGAGTGGTGTGTTGAACTGGAGGAGTGGGTGTGAGTTTTTTTTAGGAGCTTGCACAGGAGGTGTACCTCTGGTGGTGTGCAGGAGGTCCTGAAGAGGCACTGGATGAGAAGGTGGACATCTGGCGGTGTGCTAGATGTCTTGCAGAGGCATTAGGGAGTGAATCTAAAAGTAGTGGCTTGTATATCTGATGATCCTGTGAAGGGGAAGAGGTTCATGTGTAGCCCAGCTAGCTCCCAGTAGGATGGTAGGGGTGTAGGGGCTCACGTCCTGTCTCAGTGGAGGCGGAGTGAGTGTGGGACGGTGTGTCCCACGTTGGCCCGAAACCCTGTCTCAGGGCCTGGAGGGTTCCCTAAGGGAGCGCCAGGTCAGGGGCATGGGCTGTACATACAGGTAATTTGAGGAGGATCTTCCTGTGTCCAGAGGACGGGGAGTGTCTGTAACCAGAACTCCGGCGGTCCTGGTGTTGGGCAGTACCACTCCTAAGTGGAGGGTGCAGAAGTCCTGGTTCGCTGGGCATTTGACCGTCTAGAGTGCTTGACCATTTGTGGGGCCTCTGGAGGTCGTTCCCTGAGGAGGGGGGAGGCCAGGTTCAGGATCAGCCTGACCTGGAGGGAAGGGCATCTGTACTCAGTGTCCTGACCGGTTTTGGCTTCCAGGGGTACCGCTCCAAGATGGGAGGGTGCAGAACTCTGGAAGGGGGTGCAGAGGGACAGTGTACTTCTGACCCCGGTGCAACCTGAGGGTTTAGATCCTAGGTTGGGAGATTAGGAAGCTTCCAGGTCAAGAGGAATATCTACCAAAGTGGATCAGCTGAAGAGACTGAGGGGGCTGCCCTTGCTGTGTGATCTGGGGCTCACCTGCAATTTGTTGTTTCCACTAAGGTAGAGGAAAGGGGACTTTGCTCTGTGCTGTGTCCCCCCACCTGCTTGAAGAGGAACTGTGCTGTGTGCTTTATACCTCAGAAGTGAAATAGTTTCCAGGTAGTAGACCAGTGATGGAGTGAGGTCCTGATCTGGTAGGAGAATTGTGTTCTGGTGAGTGCTTACCTGTGAGGGTGCGGAAACCCAGACGTAGAGGTAGGGTGGGGCATTCTTGCCCGCGACCTCTGGTCAGCCTGAGGGTATGGTCCCTAGGTTGAAGGATCAGTGGTAGTTGTAGCTACACTGAGAGGGAGAGTGGAGAATGGCTATTGTGTGCCAGGGGTTACTGCCCCCCACTCTGTGGATTGGACAGGACCTGTGACATTTGGATGGCCTAGGTCCTGGTCCTGGCCATGGACCACTAGAGAGTACCAGTGGGGTATCCTAGTTGGGTCAGAGAGTTCTGGTTTGGAGGTAACCATGTGGGTTCAGAATGGCGTAGAACCGGAGGGTGTCCCTGCGTGTGGGCCCGTGTCCGTGTTTTGTCGCCCAAAGCAGGAAAGCCCATCAGTGGAGTGATTGGTCTACCCTACGTTTTGGTTGGAAGGGGGTTGTGTTGGACCTGGCCCTTTTAGCACGTTCACCCCGAAACTTTTTGCTTTTTCCTAGCCTGTTTCTGGAACCTGGTGTTGGTGATTTTAGGCCTCTGCGCACTTTTTCACTGTGGTACAGTGTAAAGTGTGTGAGCTCTCTGTGTATGTGTGGTGAGTGACCTGCCCTCCCATAGGAATGAATGGGGAATATGTATGCCCATGGTAGTTCCTGATGTGTGGGGAGTGCAGGGTCGTGTTTTGTATGTGCAAACTCGTGAGATTGAATGCTGCGCAATGGTATATGCAGCATGATTGTGTCTAGTGTAGAAGTGGCACTTCTAGAAGTTGGCATGTTTGTGTAATTTGTGTCTGGCGTGTGATTGGCTGAGGCTGGTTGGTGAGCTTGACTCCAAGAGTGTGGGAGGGTCTGCCCCGGTGGTGAATGGAGTGTTTAGCATGCTGATGTGAGGGGAGGAGTGGGCCTGGGCCTGCTTGTGGATTGACCGTCTGGTTTGAGGGTCCTGAATGAGGCTGGGTTTTCCCCACACAATGCTGGTTCCACCCCCTGGGGTGCGTCTGATGTCCCTAGCCTGGCCAGTGAAAGGAATTCCCTACAACCAGTTCTTGCTGGTTCTCACACTGCCTGCACCCTGCTAGACAAAGGATTTCTCTGTATTAAAAGGGGCTGTGTCCCCTTCCAAAATGTTCTTGTTTTTTACTTGAATCCTACTAGGGGCGTGCTGCTGCTTGGGCTCAGGGGAAGGCTTGCCTCCCTGAGCCCTGCCCAGCCCCTGGACATCTGATGGACTTTCCTAGGGGAAGCCCAAGCGTGCTGCTGCTTGGGCTCAGGGGAAGGCTTGCCTCCCTGAGCCCTGCCCAGCCCCTGGACACCTGATGGACTTTCCTAGGGGAGCTGGAGGACTTTTATTTGTTGGGAGCTGCTGTGCTCCACCTCTCTTGTCCCTGAACTGGATTTATAGCGCTGGGAGCGCGTTGTACTTACCCATAGTGCTGGGAGCACTTGATTCATGCCCCGAGTGCTTGGGAGCGCTGTATTTACCTTCTAAGCGCCTGGGAGCGCTTTATTTGTTCCCTTAGCACCTGGGAGCGCTTGGTGGTGCTTTTTACCTATTTTCGAGGGTTTCTTCGCCCCGCATTTTGTGTGAGAGAAAGCCGGTGCCCACCCGGAATTTGCCCAGGATTGCTGACCCCAAGCGAGTGCCCACCTCGCAGTTGTACCGCTCGAGATAGCGAGGGTGCCCGCTTTATAGTTAAATTAATCTCGGGAGCCTACCCCAGATACTGCCCAGAAGAGATCGCCACTCTGTCCTCCGCAGTGCGACCCGGAGCCTGGAGGCTCATCAGCGGGGCCGCGCTGCCATTGGCTGCCCCAGGAAGAGTTGCCGCGCAGCTATTGGCTGCCCCAGGAAGAGTTGCCGCGCAGCCATTGGCTGCCCACAGGAAATGGATAGCCGCGTCATCACCGGGGCTCCGATGAGCCGAGGAGAGCCCCGGTCTGCCGGCGGGTGCCCGCGCTGCCTGAGGGAGAATGAGGAGCCCCTGTGAAGGGGGGGCTCCACGACCATGTGAAACCAAGAGACCGGAGAGCCCCATGGATCACGGGAGGCTCTCCCAAGCCCAGCCGTCCTGCCGCCGCAGAGAGAGGAACGTCCCTAGGAAGCTAGCCCGGTGAGTGTCATCAGGCTGAGGGGAGCGGCGGGCAGGAGCGGAGTACCGGCAGGAGGCACAGTTGCATGTAGAGCCCCGAGGGCTCTGGGGGCCATTATCTCTTGAGTCCCCCAAGCGGGACTCCAACGATTGGGTATGTTTGTTTAAGAGCCAGAGAGGCTATGGGGCATTGTTTGTTTTGAGCCCTGCAAGGCTCCAACGGCGGGCCATTTTGTGTTTAGAGCCACGGAGGCTCTAGGGAGCACATTGTTGATTTGGAGCCCAGAGAGGCTTGTGGCCGCAATTACTTAGTTGTAGAGCCCAGCGAGGCTCGTGGCCGCATTTACTGTATTTGGAGCCCAGTGAGGCTCTTGAGGGCATTTTATATTTAGAGTCCAGAGGGACTCACCGCCCACATGATGTTTAGAGCCCAGGGAGGCTCTTGGGGGACACAAGTGTTTTGTTCAGAGCCTGGAAGGCTCCAACGTTGGCCCCATCACTGTCTTCACAGCTGCCCAGCACTTCGTGGGCAGCTGCCACGTTTAGGCCCCTGACTTTTGGGACACAGGGCGTCCTAGCCCCAACAAGGCCAGTTGGCCTAGGGACTGCCACAGGTAGTGGCTGATGTAAGTTATGCGCAATGTGATGTGGTGCTAGGAAATGTAATGCATTTAATATGATTACGCACCTTGATCTTACACCTCTGAATGTTTTAAGGCATCATGTGTTTCTGCGCTATTGAGTTGTGGTCTGGCACCTCTGAATGTAACTATGCATCATGTGTCTTCCTTGTTCTTACACCTCTGAATGTGTTGGTTTATGCATCATGTGTTTTTCCTTCCTTACACCTCTGAATGTTTTAGGCATCATGTGTTTTCTCCGGTACCTCTTGAATGTGTTTTGATGCATCATGTGCCTTGCTCTTACACTGCTGAATGTATGTTCTATGCATCATGTGTTTTCCTTCCCTACACCTCTGAATGTTGTGATGCATCATGTGTAGTGTGTTCTTGCTTATACTCCTAATTGTATTGTGATACTTAGGTGGTTGTTCTTTCTAGTACTGGTGGTCCTAGTGAGGTCCTGGTTTCGTGCGTGACATTCTCCTAAGGTGTTTAGGGTTGCGTAGGTGGTACTTACCTGTTACCAGTAGTTACTGGTTGTGATTTATATTTACTAATTTGTGCTACAGTGATTTTATATCCTATATTCTATTTTCTACTAAGTGCTGATTCTGACATGCGCCCACGTGGCCCTGTCCTGTGTAAATAATCCCTTGTGAATATTGCCCGTGCCGGTTGGCACAATGTACATGTGTGATTCTATCTGATGTGTTTTGACAATACAGAAGTTATTTTTATATAACCTTGTGTGGAGTTCCTTTTGTGGTGTGCCTAGGATGTTGTTGCTGTTGTGTGCTGGCGCAAATGCTTTACACATTGCCTCCGGGATAAGCCTGTCTGCTCGTGCCAAGCTACCAAGGGGTGAGCAGGGGTTATCTTGGCGTTTGACTCCCTTGCCCTGACTAGAATGGTGGTTTCTGCCTAGCTTTGGCGTCAGCCTTAGCCAACCAGAAATAGACAGTTCTAACAAGTATAAACATAAATCTCGAATTGATTATTTTCTGATTGACAGGGCTTTAAAGGACGCTGTAGTGGAAGTTAAGCACATAGGTGTACACCTGTCAGATCATTCAGCTATTCTCCTTCATTTGAGGTTAGGAGAAGGGAGTGTAAGCTCTAGATGGACGCTAGATCGCACAATTTTTATTGGAGGATGATGCTGTCGAGTTGCTAAGAGAAGAGACCAAAGACATTTTTTAGAGTAATTTGGGCTCAGTCACGATTGGGATGGTGTGGGATGCTTATAAATCTTACTTAAGGGGAAGACTAGGAACTTTAGCGGCAAGTAAAAGACAAGCCTATTTTGGATAAGTGTTAGAATTAGAAGAACAGATCCGGAAGTTGGAAGGAGTTTTGACCAACTTAGGAGGAACAGAGGAAGGCGAGAGGCAGTTGGCCGAAATTATGAAGCTAAAGTCTGGCTTGTCCAGAGTTATAAGTGACTGAGTTAGAAAGAGGTGGGAAGCTAGCAAGGTGGCACATTTTGAGCATGGTGAAGGATGCAGTAAGTTATTAGCTTGGAAGATGAAGAGTGATCAAGTCAGAAATAAAAGAGATCAGCTGTGAAGAGACAGGGGCAGTGCTGAGTGACAGCCAAGGGATTAGTATGGCTTTTTTGAGGCACTTTGGGAAAGTATATAAAGAAGATTTGGTCATAAAAGAGGAGGTGGTGTTGCCAAGGCAGGAGCACATAGAGGCGCTACCAGAAGAAGCAATGGAGATATTAAATGAGGAGATCAGGGTGGAGGAGCTGGAAGAGGCGATAAGGAGTGGTATGCGGGGGATGGCTCCTGGGCCAGATGGCCTGCCTCTTGAGGTGTATAAAGACTTGGCTGGTACTATAAGTCCTATTTTAATGCAACTTTTTAACGCAATATTCTTGACAGATACTGTGTGTAGAGGTGAGTGCATCTGCATGTCAACATTAGAATGTTAGCTATGTTGCTAGGATAGAATGTTAGCTTTTGATTACAGGAGTTGATCTTTGAGCTGTGAAGCTGTGCTGGAGGTATCTGCCTTGATTCTCAAATAAAGCTATTTGATCTTCATCAAATTGACTGAAAATTGGATCTTTACATTGGCGAGGAGGTGGTCTTCTCTGCACAGGGGGCAGAGACATTGATACCTTCACCACTGGATTTATGGACCTCTTGGAGATTTATCTACCTGTTGAGATTTAGTTGGAACCTATAACTGCTGAAATTGTGTCCTACCTCCTTTGGATATACTGTGAGTAAAATTTGTTGGATGAAAGAATATTTACTACACTAAAATCTGTATTCTCCAATGAGGAAAGGAAACATTTATTTTCCTTCATATTTACTAAAACTTCTGAAGATTTGTTTAAATATAGAACCTGGATGTTTTAATGTAGAACCTGGTTGTTGTAATACTGAAACTTTAAGAATTTACATGCTTGCCTGAGAAATATTAAGAGTGTTAAAGACTGCATTCTTTGAACTGCTTCCTAACTGGTATATGGTGATGGTGGCCACATTGGATTTTCTTTGAAGCAAGCCCTACCTCCCATGAAAAGAGGACCGAGTGTTTCTTTCGGTGGCCTTATTGGATTTTCTTCGAAGCAAGCTCTACCTCCCTTGAAAAGAGGACAGAGTGTTTCTTTCGGCGGCCATATTGGATTTTCTTCTAAGCAAGCTCTACCTTCCTAGAAAAGAGGACCGAGTGTTTCTTTTTGCAGCTATATTGGATTTTCTTCGAAGCAAGCCCTATTTCCCTTGAAAAAAGGACCGAGTGTTCGGCGTCCGTTTCAAGAGATTGGGCGGATTTTCATTAGAAAACCATTACTTCACTATCATTTTTATCAAAATACGATTGCGACTTTAGAAAACTGCATCTATCTTGAGGAATATTTGAATTTGAAGAAAAGAGGAGAAGAGTTTTCTACAGTTTGGAAGCATTGAACTGGAAAAGACCAAAAATTGAAGGGAGTATGTTCAATTAAAATACACTTTCCTAATACACCTTGGAATATCAACAATTGTATAAATGCTTATCAAAACAAATGAAGATTAATAGTGATTTTCCTTTATTCCAAAGTCTGTATCCAATCCAGTTAGCTTCCAAAAAATATAACAATTATATAAAACCAAGATTCACAAATTAACAGCCAACGCCTTTCGTCCCCACCCGGGACATCATCAGGGCTGTAAACAAGGAGAAAGTAAGAAAATAATGAATAAAACTGTACAAAATTCTGTCATCATTTTAAAAAATGACAATCCTATCCAATTACATGATTCAAAAAAGAGAATAATTATGTGTCCGATGCTAAAAACTGGCGGATGGCGGAACCTTCATAGCAATGCACCTGACCCACAATAACCTCAACAATAATTTCCCCTTTTAAATGGTGGACTGGGGTTTATGTGCACACTGATACAACACTAAGTATGGGCGAAATTTGCGAATTCGCATTCTGCAAATTCGCGCAAAATCGAATTCGCAATCCGCAATATCCGCGAATTCCTGCCAATTTGCGGATTTTTGTTTTTTTGCGTGTTTGCAGGGTTTTTTGCGTGTTCGCGGGGCTTTTTGCGTGTTTGCGGGCCGCTTGCATGGCAAAGTTACCCATGCGGTCGTGTATGGGCACAGCACCCTCTGGTTCACCACTGCCACCCTCTGGTTCATCACTGCCACCCTCTGGTTCACCACTGCCACCCTCTGGTTCACACCTGCCACCCTCTGGTTCACCCCTGCCACCATCTGGTTCACCACTGCCACCCTCTGGTTCAGCACTGCCACTCTCTGGTTCACACCTGCCACCCTCTGGTTCAGCACTGTCACCCTCTGGTTCACCTCTGCCACCCTCTGGTTCACCACTGCCACCCTCTCGTTCATCACAGCACCTCTGTTTCACCACTGCCACCCTCTGGTTAACCACTGTCACCCTCTGGTTCAGCACTGCCACCCTCTGGTTCACCACTGCCACCCTCTGGTTCACCCCTGCCACCCTCTGGTTCACCAATGCCACCCTCTGGTTCACCACTGCCACCCTCTGGTTCATCACAGCACCCTCTGGCTCACCCCTGCCACCCTCTGGTTCAGCACTGTCACCCTCTGGTTCACCATTGCCGCTGTCTGGTTCACAACTGCCACCCTCTGGTTCATCACAGCACCTCTGGTTCACCACTGCCACCCTCTGGTTAACCACTGTCACCCTCTGGTTCAGCACTGCCACCCTCTGGTTCACCACTGCCCCTCTCTGGTTCACCACTGCCACCCTCTGGCTCACCCATGCCACCCTCTGGTTCACCACTGCCACCCTCTGGTTCACCCCTGCCACCATCTGGTTCATCACTGCCACCCTCTGGTTCACCCCTGCCACCCTCTGGTTCCCCCCTGCCACCCTCTGGTTCAGCACTGCCACCCTCTGGTTCATCACTGTCACCCCCTGGTTCACCCCTGCCACCCTCTGGTTCATCACTGTCACCCTCTGGTTCATCACTGCCACCCTCTGGTTCACCACTGCCACCCTCTACTGAGACCTTTTGCGACGCAGCGGCAGCACAAAAGATGCACTATGGTGCTGGGTATTAACAACGTGCTGATTCTGAGAGATGCGTCATGTTGTAAAGCCCTGCGCCATCAGGAGGCGTTCCGGCACAGTGGAGGGCATTCCTGCACAGGAACGCCTCCTAAAAGTGGCTGAGTGAAAGCTACAAGATTTCACCTAGTCACTTTTAGGCCACTGCTGTGTCAAAACCCTGCATCTGCATGAAGCAGGAGCAAGGCTTGATGCAGCATTGGGGAGATGGGGCCCCCCAGAGCATTGCTGGAGCTGCGTCGCAAGCGCGACGCAGCTCCAGCAATGCGCTGCTTTTACGGCACAGATGCGTGACGCGTCTGTGCCGTTTTGGCCACATGGTGCGCCGCATTATAAATGCGGCGCACCATGGGTGGCGGAGCTGCGGCGCACAATAACTGGCGCATCCCTGGGGATGCACCAGTTATTGTAAATCTGCCCCTATACATTTAGCCAACGAGGGAGCACTTACTGATTAGACAGTAGAAAGTACTCCAGTTGAGTAGAGGTATTGCACAAAAAGGTGGCATCTTCGTGGACAAACACGCAGGGCGGGATTCATTCTACCCCCTGTTAGACTAGTATTTTGTGCCCTTCTGCCCTCTGTTAGACTCGTTTTTCCCTTGTTTTTCTGCCCTTCTGTCCTCTGTTAGACTGGTTTTTTGTGCCCTTCTGCCCTCTGTTAGACTCGTTTTTCCCTTGTTTTTCTGCCCTTCTGGCCTTTGTTAGACTGCTTTTTGTGCCTTTCTGCCCTCTGCATCACCACATCATCACTCAGCGCTACCCCAGCATCACTCAGCACCACCACATTATCACTCAGCACCATCACATTATCACTCAGCACCACCACAGCACCACTCAGCACCACCACAGCACCACTCATCACCACCACAGCATCACTCAGCACCACCACAGCACCAATCAGCACCACCACAGCATCACTCAGCACCACCACAGCACCACTCAGTGCCACCACAGCATCACTCAGCACCACCACAGCATCACTCAGCACTGCCACATTACCACTCAGCACCACCACAGCACCACTCAGCACCACCACAGCATCACTCAGCACCACCACAGCATCACTCAGCACCACCACAGCACCACTCCGCACCACTACAGCATCACTCAGCACCACCACAGCACCACTCGGCGCCACCACAGCATCACTCAGCACCACCACATTATCACTCTGCACCACCACTGCACCACTCAGCACCACCACAGCACCACTCAGCACCACCATAGCATCACTCAGCACCACCACAGCACCACTCAGCGCCACCACAGCATCACTCAGCACCACCCCAGCATCATTCAGCACCATCCCAGTATCACTTAGCACCACCACAGCACCACTCAGCATCACCACAGCACCACTCAGCACCACCACAGCACCACTCAGCGCCACCCCAGCATCAATCTGCACAACCATTCAACAACAACTGGTTCAAATATGTTCTCTCAATGTTTCAAACTTTATTACAAATGTCACAAAAATATGTTAATATTTCACTTCTGTTCTTGGATTTTCGTCACAATAAAATACACTGAACATAATCTTCACCAAAGTTATTTACAAAAGTTTAAGCTATTGCCATTATAAATTAAAATCACTTTTATTTAAGTATTAATTTTTAAAAAAAATTAAAAGCCATTGTAATTTGTAATATCAATACAGCTAAGTCACGTAAATACAAAACATGTTGCATTACAAATGCTATAGGTGTCACATTTGCGAAAGTTATAACTATTGGCATTGTAAATGACAAAGCTATTAATTTAGCTATTTTCAAAACCAACACATAAATAAAAAATCTGTCATTTACAAGACCAATAGCTCAAACTTTCCTAATGCGAGACCTATTGCATTGCAAATGCTTGTTTTTATATCTGTCAGTGCTTCCTGTTGAGGTTTAATTTTCGTGACAGGCGCCTCATTGCTTACTTGTAACTATTCTCTGACCCTGCTTCAAGGGTCAGAGCAGGGTCAGAGAATAGTTGCAAGTAGGCAACGAGGTGCCAGGAAGCACTTACAGGCTTACAGCAGCAGGTGCCCAAGTTGAAGTTAATTTCTTTGTAACCCTTTTGTAAAAGGTTACAAAAAATTAGCTTCAACTTTTGCACCTGCTGCTGTAACCCTGTAAGTGCTTGGCTGAAAATTCGTCCCCGCTGATTCGCGGATTTTACCTCGATTTCGCGAGATTCGCGGAGCGCGAAATCGCGGAAAATCCGCAAATTCCTCGACCGGAACGAATTTTCAGCCCATGCTTATACAACACCCACCATCACAGTGATAGTTCTATACAGAACTTAACATGTATTAAATTTAAAAGCACAGGTGCACCATATATCAGAATTGAGAAAAGACAGGGAAATTGTTACAAAGACACTGAAAGTGATATCCAAAGTTTTTTGATTAATTCTTTTATTATTCCAATAGATAGAAACGAACAGCCGACGCGTTTCGTCCCGGATGGGACTTCTTCAGGGCAAGAATGGGTTGGTAGCTCGTCGATGGTGTGGACCGTCGTGCGGCGGAGGCAAGAATATAGTGATCACTGCTGTGGTTTGAATTGGTTAAATAAATATTTGAAAAGAAAAACTGGAGGTCTTCCTATTATTTCTGTTCTCCAAAGAGAAGCTGGGCTTGAGTATTCACCTTAAAGTACAGGTAACAGCATAAATCATGTATAGTCTGAGCAAATAAAAGTTATAGAAGGTGCACCATCCAAAGGTGGTGCACCTTGACCTGAACTGCAAAGCACCAGGTGCTATACGGACTGGGGGTGTGCTGTTTTTGGGCTCTACGAGATATAGATCGGGCGTTTTTCAGCCTTCCTCCCGCGAGTCGGCCGTGGTCTAAGGAAGGGTTTGTGATACACACTGAACGCCGATCGGAGTCATTACTTTGCAAATCAGGTCAAGGTGCACGCCCTTTGGATGGTGCACCTTCTATAACTTTTTTTTGCTCAGACTAGACATTATTTATGTTGTTACCTGTACTTTAAGGTGAATACTCAAGCTCAGCTTCTCTTTTATCTGAACAAATGCATTCATTAAATCGATTGAACTGGAAAAGACTACAACAGTTTAGAAGTCTTTGGATTTATAAATAGAAGGACTGGAAAGGAATTATAAATAGAAGACATCAAATAATCTGGTTTGTTATTTTAAAAATATTGTTTTATCTTTTTATATTAGCTTATTGTTTTGATTTGTTTTTTTCTTAACCAACACTTTCCTTCCAGGTACATTGTTTTATATATATTCTAATCCTTCTTTTTTTTATTATTATGGGTGATCGATCCATGTCTGCTCCTCCAAGTTTCCTTCCTACTCCAGGTAATCCGGCAATCCCTTGGAAAGATTGGAAAAAACTATTTTTGACTTACATTTTGGCTACTGGGGCAGATAAATATGGACCCATAAGAAAACAAGCTAATTACTCCATCATTTTGGAGTTGAAGGGTGTCGATTATATGAAGATCTACCTGAGATCTCTCTAGGAATAGGAGATGGTCAACCCATTAATCTACATGAAATGTCAATGAAAATGTTAGAGTTACGCTTTACTACTAAAGTGAAAGTGGTCCTTGAGAGGCATATATTTTTTAGTCGCAAACAGAAAGTTGATGAGGATATTGGTACCTATGTTGCTGCATTAGGGGTCTATCTCTTACATGCCAATTTGAAAACCTAGCAGATTCTCTTATTCGAGACCAGATAGTAAGATGTACTAACAATAAGAGAATACAAGAAAAACTTCTCATTAAAGATCCGTCTCTAGAAGAGGCAATTCAAATATCTAAAAGTCTAGAACATACTCAGATATGGATTAAGGAAATGGAAGTTTATAGTGATTTATTAAGTAGAGATCAGAATAATAAGAAATGTGAAACTCAAGCCTATGTTGATGAAACTAAATTAGTTAAGCAAATAGAGAAATATCCTATAAAAAATCCTGTCAAAATTGATAGATCTGTAGGTAATAATATTATTCCAAAATTTGACATGAGGACTGTTAAGTGTTAGCGTTGTGGGGCACCTTGTCACATTGCTTCTAGTCCCAAATGTGCTGCGAGCAATGCCTTGTGTAGAATTTGTGGAAAAGGGGGACATCTTGCCCAAGCGTGTAGGACCAAGATCCAGTCGGGACAGACCCAATCAGATCAAGTACATGAAGTGAGTGATGTTACTGATAATATGCGGAAGCTTATGTTATGTGTTGATGGTTATAGTGACTCTACTAAATATTATCAAGTGTACAGTAATGATTTAGAATCACATTCTAAAAATTCAGTTTTGGATTGTGATGTGGTTAGAGAAAGCACAGAATTGTTGACCAAGCCTCACGGCATCATAAAATTAGACTCATATGATGTTAATATGCCAGTTAATTCCGGGAGTCTTTACACTTTGTTATCCATGGAATTGTATAATGAAGTGTGGAAAAGTAAATCTGATGTTAACTCATGGAATAAGCCTGACATCAGAGCTGTCGGGTATGGAGGAAAAACTATTGATATAATTGGCCTCAAATGGATGTTAATATTCTTTAAAGGAAAGAAAGTATCATAAGGGTGTATTTAACCAAACAAGGTTTGAATTTGTTGGGCTGGCACCATCAAAAGGATTTAAATATTATCCTCAACCCTAATGCTGTAGAACCTGTTATGTCTGCTGTTGTGTATGATATTAATTCTATCTATCAAAATAATTTATTTGAAAAGTACTCAAGAGTGTTCTCTGATGACCTTGGGAAATTGAAAAACTTCTCGCACTAAATTATTTTAAAGAGAAATGCTATTCCAGTAGTACACAAAGTTAGAAATGTACCCCATTTAATGAGAGAAACATTGCGATGTGAACTTAAAAAACTCCTTGCTCAAGGAATTATTGAACCAATCGAGGCCTCCGAGTGGTTGGCCCCGAATGTCGTAGCGCCAAAGGATGGAAACAAAATTTGTTTGTGTGTGGACTTACGCGATTTAAACAGCAATATTTGGGTAGATAGACAACCTTTGCCAAATATTTCTGAAATACTAGCAACTATGGGTGGTGGTACTGTTTTCAGTGTGATCGATATGTCTTCGGCGTATCATCAGATAGATTTGGAAAGTGGATCAAGACATCTTACCTCTTTTGTGATGCCTTTAGGGGTATATCGGTATTGTAGGATGCCTTTTGGCTTAGCATCCGCCTCTGCGGTATTTCAGAGAGCGATGGAGAGGATTTTTGGAGACATGAATGATGTTTTGTGTTTTCAGGATGATGTTTTAATTGTAGGAAAAGACAGTGTACACCATGATATTGTTCTGAATGAGGTATTGAAAAGAATGGATGATAATGGACTGACCATAAAGAAAAAATAAATTCTGTTAAGAAAAGATAGTGTGACGTATCTTGGACACAAAATTTGCAAAGATGGTATTAAGCCTAAAAAATGTATCAATGCTGCAGTTAGAGACTTTCCCATTCCAAAAAATAAGGATCAGCTTAAGTCGTTTTTAGGACTTGCTGAGTATTGCTCAAAATTTGTCAAGGGTTTTACAGAAATTGTTGAACCACTGAGACTGCAGATGAAGAAAGGAGTTATTTTTACTTGGAATGAGAGTTGTGACAAGGCATTTAATAACATTAAAAAAAGCATCATTAGTGCTCCTACTCTTGGGCATTTTAATATTAAGGATAAGACTTTTGTTACTACTGATGCAAGTGCAGTAGGGGTTGGAGCTGTTTTGACTCAGTTGAGTAATGGTGAGGAAAATATCATTGGATTGCTTCCAGAAGATTGTGAGATGCGGAACTATCATATTCTGTGATAGAGAGGGAGGCCTTAGCGTGTTGTTGGGGGATTAGTCACTTTAAGTACTTTGTATGGGGTCTTTCGTTTCATGTGCAAACTAATCATAAACCGTTAGTTCATCTTTTCAAAGGCGGCAGAGGATTAGAAGGAAATGTTACCCCTAGGATTTCAAGGTGGATCTTGTCTGTACTTGATTTCAATTTTGTTGTTGAATATGTTAAGGGTCTCAGGAATGTAGTAGCAGACTATTTATCTACAATGCCAGTTGAGGGTGTGGCAAATAATATGGAAGACATGATTGATGTAGTGAGTTGAACATGCTTTTAGCAAGGAGGAATGGACAAATGCAATGTCAAATGATGAACCTTTACAACAAGGGATTATTTGTGTTTCTCATGAGTGGCATCAAAACATTATTGAAGATGTAAGATTTAGAAATTTCTACCATGTTGAGGCTGAACTGAGTGTAAGTGAAGGAAAACTATTGAGGAGATATCAATTTGTACCACCAGCAAGTCTGAGAGGGAAAATTATAAATATTGCTCACGAGGGACACTTAGGCAGGAATATGACTAAGAGAAGGGTCCGACAATCGTATTGGTCGCCTTGAATGGATAGAGAGATTGAGGATGCAGTAAGAGAGTGTTACGCTTGTGCTCAAGCGGATAAAACTAAAATTGTAAGGCAGCCTTCATTGGTGTCTACAACTTTTCCCAAACGTCCATGGGAAAGAGTGGCAATTGATTTTCTTGGGCCAATTGTCAAGCTTGCTACTCGTAGCAAGTTTTTGATGGTCATTGTTGACTACCATTCTAAATGGTTTGTGGTGGAAAGCACAGAATTTATAAATACTCAAAGAGTTGTTGATTTTATGGAAAGGGTGTTTATGAATGAAGGGATACCCAAGACACTAGTGTTAGATAATGGTGTGCAATAGGTGTCGAAAGAAATGCAGGAATTTCTTTCTAAATTTGGGATAATTCATGAGAGGGTTGCTCTTTTTAGGCCACAAGCTAATGGTTTAGTGAAACGAATTAACCAATTGATTAAGGATAATATTCAGTTGTCCCTGCCTAATAGATTGTCTTGGCGTGAAGAATTAAACAAATTGGTGTGGTCTTACAGGATTACGCCGCATTCAATAACAGGGGTTTCTCCGTTTATATCTTTAAGGGGACGTGAACCTGGTGTCAAAGAGGTTCCTGAATGGTTGAAAGTAAAAGATTGTGTGTGGGTGGACAGACCTGCTGTGGAAGATAAAGTAGTTAAAATGCAAGCTGAATCTATTAGATATTATAATGATAGGAAGAGTGTGAAAGATATTACATTTGAGAAAGGTGATTAGGTGACCATAAAACGTGGATGTGTAACTACAAAGGGTGACAGCAAATTTTCTGCATCGATTCAAGTGAAGTCTATAAAAAGAAATTTTGTTATCCTATCTGATGGATCAGCTTGGGGTACTGGAAACATATGCAAATGCCGTGCTCCGGTTCATATTTCTGAAGATTGATGTATTTTGAATATAAAAAATGGAAATTTAATATATTCCTTGTATATGATTTATTTAAAAAAATATATATAATTTATTTAGTGTATGTTAAGTAGGGAGATGTGTGAAGATGAGTGCATCATCATTCGAATTTTAGCTATGCTGCTAGGATAGAATGTTATCTTTTGATTATAGGAGTTGATCTTTGAGCTGTGAAGCTGTGCTGGAGGTATCTGCCTTGATTCTCAAATAAAGCTATTTGATCTTCATCAAATTGACTGGAAATTGGATCTATACACTGCCCTGCCAGAAACCTGGAAAGGGGCAATTATAACTCTAATTCCAAAGCCTGGGAAATCCCCCCAAAAAGTAGATTCATACAGGCCCATTTCCCTGCTAAACGTTGACTACAAGCTGTTTGCAAAGGTTATAGCAGGAAGGCTTAATGGCGTTCTGTGTCAGATGGTAAATGAGGATCAAAAGGGGTCTATAAGAGGACGAGCACTGAAAGTGCTGACATACTCATTGATTGGCTCCATTGATATGGCAACTGCTTATGGTCTTTCCCTGGCAGTGATAGCATTAGACGCAGCCAAAGCGTTTGACCGTGTTAATTGGACCTATTTGCAGAATGTGGTTAAACATTTTTATTTAGGTCCAAATTTTTGTAGAGTTTGAAAAAGCATTTATGCTGCTCCAGAAGCTAGGGTGTTAGGTAATGAGGCTATGACTTTGCCAGTGAAGATCATGCGAGGTACCAGGCAGTGGTGCCCCCTTTCTCCTTTACTGTTTGACCTTTACATCGAGCCATTGGCCAGGAGAATTAGGAGTAGCAGCGGTATTTTGCCGTTTGAGTTTAATGGTTGGACAAAGAAGATTGGGCTATACGCAGATGACATTTACATTTTTTCAAAAAACCTCCCGCAAACCATGAGAGTGGCGATGGAAATAACAACTGAGTTTGGCAAAGTATCAGGGTATGATATTAACAAGGATAAGACAGAAGTGATGAGTTGGAATATGGGGTGACTGGGATCGATACTAAGAGCGAAATGAGATATCTAGTAGTGAGGATCACTCACAATATTGCGGACCTCACTAAGGTTAATTTTGATCGGGTTAGAAAGGAAATTGGTGCTAATATACGGGGGGTGGATGAATCTTCCTTTAACTTTGTTTGTCAGAGTGAACTTAGGAAAGTTGATCGTGCTGCCGAAACTGACCTTCTTATTTGATTCAATTCCATTATCTTTTAGAAAAGAGTGGTTTGTTAAGCTACAGGGTGATATAAGTTAGTTTATTTGGGCATCAAAAGGGCCTTGGATATCATGGTGCAAACTCAGAAGAAATTTGGTGAAGGGTGGTTTAGCTCTTCCAGATTCCATGGTTTATTCCTGGGCCTTTCTACTAAAAAATAGCAGAATGCTACTGGACATCCCCATAGATTCAGAGATAGGCAGAATGTTTAGAGTAATGCTGACAAAGGAAAAGGGAGCTGGCGTGGGTTTTATGTATAAATTTGCTGATCCAAAATACTTTAAGAAGGTTAGGCTTATGATTCTGAGAGTAATGTCGGAGTTGTGGTTTAAAATGAGAAAGTTTTAAAACATACCTGATTTTAGTTATTGGCCTCTGATTTGGGACGCACGTGGCTCTCCTGAATGGACAAAAGACTCATTGGCCTTACCTTTAAAAGAAGTGGGCATATTTAGAAGGAAGTACCTGCTGTCGGAAGGTCAGATGGTTCCGTGGAGTTGGTGTGAGCAGGCAGTAGGCTCAACTCTTTCAAAATTTAAATTCCTGCAGGTACAAACTTGGTTCAAGGCAACAGGTGTAACGATAGGAGAATCAAACACATTTGAGGAAAAGCTTCTCTCTACTGAAGTGTTTAAAAAATAAATTGCACTATGGTATTGGATGATCCTGGAGATGGAGGACTGTGCTTTGACCTTTCCGGTGGATCTGTGGGGAGGATGCTTGTCAGAGACTGTGCTGGAAGGCCAATGGCAAGTATCTTTGACTATACTTTATAAAATAGTTAAACCTGCATATCTGAGGAGGAATCATATTTTTCCTATGCACAGGTCGTACTGGACTCCACGAAGGCTCTCCAAATTTGGGTGGTGGTCTGTTCCAATTGCGGCAGTCAGAGTGCAGATGACTTACATATGTTTCTATCCTGTCCAAAGTTACAGCTATTCTGGGAGGCCGTAAGTAAATGCCTGGCTAGTGCTTTAAACCTGCAGATTAAGGTAAGCATTGTTTTGGTTATTTTTTGAAGTTTGGAATGCCAACGTTTTGTTACTAAACATTGTGCAAAAATTGTTTTTTATGCTATGCTTTTAGCTCGGAGGGAGATATGTACATTATGAGTATCTCCGACACCTCCAATACTGGAGGAATGGTTGAAATCTATGCGTTATATTGCTAATTTGGATATTTTGGATCATGGGAAAAAGAAATATGAGTTCTGGACTCCCTTTGTGTCTAGGAGAACTTTATGATTGGAGGGATCGGTCCAATGAATAAGCCTTTTTCGGACTCTGCTGTTTATAGTCTTTTTGTGTAAGCAGAAGGTTTCGGAAAGGTCTGCGGTCGAAAGAAGGAGGAGGTCTCTTTGAAAGGTGGCGTGGATGCTGTCTTGGGAACCTCTACTTTATTACCCCCGCTACAGCGAATTAGGTTATATAACCCTAGGTTGGCATAGTTAGAAAGACGAAGGTTGGAAACAAGGCAAATGAGGACAAAAAAGAAAAAAAAGATAACAAATGCTTTGGGAAACCTCAGAACATGACAACCCTGACTTCCCAATGAATCGTGGTAACAGATCCAGAACCTTTTCGCTCAGTCACTCGTGCTCGCTCAGAGAGATACACAAGAAATAAAAAAAGGGCATTTTCAATATTTAAAGAACTATTGTGATTCTTGTACGATATATATGTGCTGCAATAATCAATAGATAGAAGAGGATAAAAGTGATTAGCAATATAAGGACAGTGAAAAGAATGAACTATTCCACAAATGTGCTAAAAGAGTTTATATATGCTGGCATTTAAGTACTGAGTATATTGTACTCCTACTATGTGCTACCTAACCTAGGGGCATATTATCAAGGGGGTTTATCTCCACTTTTTTGGCTTTAAAAGCCAAGAAAGCGGAGATCATTTTATCTCCCTATTACCTAGCTGTCACTAACACCAGTTAGCGACAGCTAGTAGGAGATAGCGACCATCTTGGGCCCCGCTTTGCATGTCAGTGATATTTATCACTAATGACATGCAAAGTGGGCGTGCCAAGATGTTAGCGACTGGAAACAGTCGCTAACATCGCTATCTCCTATTACTAACTTTTGGAGATATTTGCGCTAAGCGCGAATATCTCCAAAAGCTAACACCTGCCCCTGAGCAGTTCTTAGCCATGTTATCCAATGGTAGGTGGATAACATGGCTAAGAGCATTTGCTCGATAATGCATGAATATCGCTGACTTTACAGCGATATTCATGCATTTCGACCGATTTTTATCGCTTAGGAGATAAACCCTGAGAATATAAAGGCTCCTAAGCGATAAAAATCGGCGTTGCTCGGCGATATAATTTCGGCCGCTAACCAAGCTGAGCGATATTTTTTTGCTCATACTTGGGAATATGCCCCCTAGTTCTGCCTAGAATCCCCTACTGGATGATATAAGTCACCGTTACTTGAAGGAATGGTATGTAGGTCCTTGTCTTGGCCACAAATTGGACATCCCTCCTCGCAGAGAGTAAACAGGAATCAGCTGAGCTTAGACTCCTGACACAGTGACAACCTTGCAATGTCAGCAGGGTGCTCCTCTAATTTGAGCCCACAAATGCATGTAATCATAATAACACCATCCATGCTTCTGTGTCCAGGCTTCAGCCGTGCTGACAATGTTTAATGCCTTTGTGCTTGCCATGTCGCCTAATAGACAAATAACAACTTTTGCACAATATGTGTCTAGGCTTTTTACCAGGCCTGCCAAGTGTCACACATCAGGCGTGACGCTAACGCATTTCAGTGTGGTGTTCCCGCATCACCGCACTGAAATGCATTGTCACGCATTTTGCCTCTCACTGACTGGGCTGCCAACGCCAGCCTGCCTGGTGCTAGCGCGCGTGCAGGCGCCTCTGCACCTGTGTGCAATGCGCCCGGGCCGCAGCAGACTTCACTTGCAGCTGCCAGCAGGCTCAGTAACAATAATGTGCCCTGCTGCCGAGATTGAAATTACTGCCTGCTGCGCAGAGCCGCAGCTGACTGCCCAATACGAGAGAACCGGCGAGGCCTGCCCTCGTTGCGTTACAGGCTGTTGTGGCGCCGGGGGAGGGGGAGGGGGTGGAGGGTTGTGACCTCACGTCCTGACCATGAAGGAAGTGAGGTCCCTGTCAAAAACGCTGTGGCAGCCCGGTGATTCGAGGAGTAATTTGCTCATCAGTAGGTCCCTCTCAGTGAGTCTGAGAGTCAGAGTGCGCGCAGCTGCCTGTGCAGGAGGCAATACTTTATCAATATATATTACCAGCGCCAGTGAGACAGCACTCGACCCATGACCTCAGGCCTTCTGAGTCACCGGGGAACCTGTGCAGCACTATAGGAGCAGAGCTGGAGTGCTGGCATCTGACTTCACGGCCCCGGGCCCAGCTGAGCTGCCACAAGAAGTAATTAGTCATCATGATTAAGTAAACACCTGAAACAGTGACAGTATGCTTTAAAATATTAGTAAACACTTGTGTGCCATGTGTGATTTTAGACTACTCTTACAGCCTGCACATGACACACACTGGTGCAAGTACGCTTAGGTAACACGGACCCCGGACAGGGAGGCCACTCAGCTATTTGAATTATTAAGGCTCACTGTATCTTTTTAAGATAATACTGCCAGGCTGTGAACTACATTAGTCAGCCTCTCCCTCCTCCTGAGGCTTGCCCTGGCCCCCTGTCCCCCGATGCCTCATTGTGTCGTATGTTAATGGCCTAGATTACCCACGTAACTTATTCTCTGTCTCAGGTTAATAATAAATTATGGGCGGCGCTGATTCTGTAATCAGCTAATTGTTTTTTTAGTAAACTGCTGTTTTTTAAATAAAGTAGTCTGTGGCCGGGTTGTGACCCCTGGGCTATGTGTGTACCCTTCCATTTTTGGTGCATTACAGCTGTTTTAAGGTCTTCTTAGAGTTTCTTGATGCTCAAATGGGTGTGATTTCTGATATGTAAAAAGTGTCACTCATCGTTGTTGAAATGTCACTCATAATTACGCTGAAATTATAAAAATGTCACACATAGCAATCTGTAACCTTGGCAGCTATGTTTTACTAAATGTTCAAAGTGTCCTGATAGTGTACTAAGAAGTGGAATTGTAAGCAATGTTGTTTCAGAGAAACTAATCCTGCACTGTCACACAAGCAAATGTGTGTCAAAAGTCACAGCATCAAAAGAAGGCAACTGAAGAAACGAGTACATGTAAAAATGTCAGCCTTTCTTTCTGAGCTAACCTAGCCACAAGATACTACACCACCGCACGTTTGTAATTTCAAAGAGAGCTTTACATGAACACCAGTTTGCAATACACACAGTCATATTAGTCATTTATTGTTTTGAGGCACTTGGAAATTAATTGATACTCCCTGACAGAGAGGATGTTGAGCTGACGCCAGGATTCGAATGTGATTCCCCAGTTGTAAAGTTGGCAGCTCTGGATGTCAGCCCATAGGTCCACCCAAAGACAAAGTGTTATTAATATTTCAAATATTTTACTTTTAGAAATTCAATGGAAATTTGCTTTCATAAAACTATTGTGGAGACCTCTTGTTTGGTGGTTTGGTGACAGCAGCATGAGTTGCGAAAAAAAACCGAACACACTCTTTCAGTACAACTTAAGTAACTCCACATATTGTGTTGTACGTTTGATTCTGATGGTTTTTCCTTTGTGACCTTGTCTTTTAGCACTTTTCAGTTTCCTCACAAGCTCACCAGGTCCGTTTCAACAACTAACAGTTAGTGACTTTGGCTGACCGCTAACTTTCCATTGCAATGAAACTTTATCGCTCCATCTGATGATTAATCGGGTGCGCGTGCATGGGCATATACATTTTGGAAGTTGAGTTGGCAAAACATAAGTTGACATTGACAGATTAAACAATGACCAAACCATATGCCAGGAAAACACTGGAAACAGGCAAAATGCAATACTTTCCGGAGTAAAGATTTGGTGAAAGGCTTTCCGTTTACATTCGCACCTGTTCAAATGTCTGCAGGTTTGGCAAAAAGAGTGGAAGCAAATATTTTACTTTTAAATACATTTTTTTGGCAGTAAATGACAGTTATTTCAGCAATGTTAACATGTGTTACTAAATGCAAATACCGCAGACACGGGGACAGACTAATTGCAATATAGCACTTTACTTAGGGAACTTAATATACCATAACGTAGTGCCGTTGCTTTTTCGAGATCTTCTTAATTATCATAATGTGTTTAACTGTTTCGCTCCTGGGGCACGCATTACGAGTTACCGCATGACAGGAAATACAGCGAAATTGACATGGGGCATTCCATTAATGAGGATGCAGGCGGAATTCTGAGTTTCAGATGACATACGGCATTGATAACATTACTGGAGATTTTAGCAATAACACTGACCTTGATTTCCATCATCACTAAGGTCCTGAAAGGTCACGCGTATTTATTTTGAAGTACCATCAGGCGCTATGGCCTTTGATCTTTTCTTCTCAAAGGGTTTCCTCCGATCATTTTGCACTTCCCATTCACTCCAAAGTCGCAGTAATCCCTAAGATTCAGTGCTGGTAATTGCAATAATTGGTCTGCGGATGCTCTGAAAGCCTAACGCACAGACTTCATTAGTCTACAGTACCATATGGCTTTACAAAGCGCTCAAATGTTCCAAAAAGCATTTTGCACTCCAGACGCTGGATGTTGACAATACGTGGTCTGAGGCATTGGCTTCAAAAATATCAACTGCAAGGGAATTTGTCAGTCCATCCTTGTGGCCAGCATTCACTTTTTATCAGTGATTGTCCATTATTAGTCCTGGTGCAGAGAGGGTGCTACTAATGAGTCAATCCCACATCATTTGTGCAATAATTCCTCTGCATTGCTCCAGCAAGGTGGCTTCAAAAACAGCTAAAGCAATAGTGTGCACTGCTTTCAGTGATTTGCAATTAAATATTCTATATTGTTGGCACTTACCTCTAGATTCAGCATCGGCATGTTTTGCGAGTCTGTAATAGCGATTAATAAGGAATCGCTATGACAGACTCGCAAAACGGGATTCATGTAGGAATCGCAATATTTATTGCGATTCCTACAGCTTCCTTATTTGCGATTAGCTAATTGCTAATCACAAATAAGGAATAACTCCCCATTCATTCCTATGGGCCTAAAGGCCCATAGAAATGAATGGGAAAACATGTCAATGTACGAATCGCTATTAGCGATTCGCATTTTGAGTTTGCGATTTCAAGGGTGCAGGGGTGTCCAAAGGACACCCTGTTGCACCCCTGAAATGATATTGGATGCTGGTGTTATGCACACACATGTCCCAAGGACATGTGTGTGTAACACACAACTTAGAAAAATGCACTTAAGTGCATTTTTCTAAGTTTCCGCTATTTACCACGAGGTTTGACTTTGCGGTAAATAGCGGCCCAAAATTGCAAATTCGCAATTTTTAAATGTTTCATGAATTGCATTTAAGGAATCTCATATAGAGATTCCTTACATGCAATTCCTCGCAAATTTGCGATTTCTATAATAGCGATTTTTGCATTTGGTATGATGAATCCCAAATGCAAAAATTGCGCTTGCAAAGGGCCAGATTCTCAGAATCTGGCCCTTTGTGAGCCGATTTTCCGTTGATGAATCTGGCCGTTATTGCTTTATTATTGGTTTGCTATGTCTAAATCCCACCATGTGTGTAGATAGACCTACTGAAACAAAAGGGATCATACACAATATTTCAGGGGAATTTTCCAAATATAATATGCATTACAAAGAATACCATCCACATGTGTGCAGTGAGTTCTATGACATCATGGGGCACATTTATCAAAAAATTGTGCAGCACATCTAGCCGCCTTGCTGTGCTGCATGAAAGGTAAAGGGCAGGAATGTGTCGTAATTAACATTAGACAGTGCATTTGTGTCTCTTCCCTACACTAGCACAGAATGTGCTGCCGAGCGCCAACGCAGAATCCTTGCCCCATGATGCAAGGGTGCCTACCTTGTAAGCAGGATTGCTTTTATGCAGAAAAGGACAACTTCCTGCCCAAAAACAATCCGCTGAGGCATTTTCCTCTTTCTATGTGCTGCAAAATGCTGCACACATAGAAAGAGGAAGTAACAAGGAGAAATAAAGATATTTCTTCTTGTAATGCCTCTACAGGGAGGCATAGCATTTTGAAGCATTACCAGGTCTACCAGTAATGGTAAAGCTGGGAATGTGCCAAAATCCATGTGTGGAGGCGTGGGAACAGGTCCCTGGGGTGGAGTAATGCAACACATCTATTTGTGCAGTGTTGCGTTACTCTAGATTTATCAAGCCACATAGGGCCATACAAGATGGCCTTGCGCGGCTTGATACATGTTACTTAGTAGATGCGTCGTTCTTAGATATTCTCCTATTTACTGTGATATAATTCTGTATACTCTGATGCTTGCAGGGGCTGGCTTCACACAATCATACAAATGATGCTGCCATGCTCATGTCTCTCTCTTCCTAGGGACTGACACCCTATGTTAAATTCGCCCAGTTGTCAAGTTAGCTATGGAGATCACATTACTCTGATGGACCCTTTTGGTCAAAACTGGAATATCGCTTTGATTTCTGAAGGTGCCTGCTTAGCACTGACAAATAATCAAATAAAAACATTTATTAATGTTTTCAATCAAATATTCAAATAAACATTATTAATAGAATGTCTCTGCCCCTTGTCCCTGTAAAAATGCAGCAGAATAAAATTGTACTATGATTACCTCGATTTGGATGCCGGGAATAATGGGAGATTTCTTCTGAAACAGGAATGCAGAGCTGGTGTGAAAAATGCATGTCTACTCCAGTCATATGGCAAAGATTTGTAATTATTGCTCAAAGCTTTGTGGATTATGAAATTTAACCTGCTCTTCAGAAATGCTTAATTTTCAATTCATACATATGGGATAAAATTCCCCTACTGCACTTTACATTGAAAACCAGACCCCTATTTCTTTATAATCCCGGGCTTCAGACACACCCCGTTGCCTACTATAAAGAAATGACACAACCTCTCAACTGTAGTAGCTTTTCACTGTGAAATTCTGACGTCACAATCCCTGCTGCCTGCAGTCGAGGACTGATGCAAAAAGAACAATTGATGGATGGAATGCTGAAGAATGTGAAACACTCACCCCAATCATAGATCTGGGCCTACATCCATAATTCTTTTGGTCTCCACGCCAACCCAGTGTGGACCAAGCCATATGCAAATGAGTCTTGAACCTGCGCCCCATGAGAACAGTCCAGCCCGAACTGCCAGGTCATATCTGTCCTGGACTGGAAGCAAGCATCCTAGGACCAGTGTTGGGCTATCACTCCTCATCAGCTAGGATAGCTTGAATCCAGTAGCATATGATTTGCACATGGCTGTGTCGAAACTAGGATTGCATGATAAGCAAAAAAACGATGGATTTAGGCCCAGATCTATTTCCTGGGGGTGAACGTTTGCCATTGTTCAGCATTCCGTCCATCAATTGTTCTTTTTGCATTTGTCACCCTAAGTGCGACGGGTATGCCCAGACTTGGGTCCTGTGCTCAACATGCCACTGGAGTCAAGCTAGCCTAGCCGATGAAGGGTGATACCCAGAAACCAGTCCCAGAATGCATGTTTCCAGTCCATGGAGGACCTGCCCTGGCAGTTCGGGCTGAACTGTTCCAATGGGGAGCATGATCAAGACTGATTTGCATATGGCTGGGTCCAAACTGGAATGGCGACTGAAAAGATGATGGATTTATGCCCTGCTCTCTGCACTGGGGGTGAATGTTTGACATTGTTCAGCATTCCGTCCATCAATTGTTCTTTTTTGCATTTGTCGTCCTAAGTGGGACATTATGCCATAAAGTGAGTCTTATGTTCTCCATGCCACTCAAGTTATGCTAGCCTGGCTGATGAGGGGTGATACCGAAACCAGTACCAGAATGCTTGTTTCTTGTTCAGGGAGGGTCTGGCCTGGCAGTTAGGGCTGGACTGCCCCAATGGAAAGCAAGGTCAAGAGTAATTTGCATATTGCTGGATCCAAACTGGAATGGCAAGGTGTGCAAAAAAATAATGGATTTAGGCCCAGATCTCTGTACTGAGGGCGAATGTTGCACATTGTTCAGCATACCATCCATCAATTGTTCTTTTGTCATTTGTTGCACTAAGTGGGACGGGGAGACACAGATGGGGGTCCTGTTCTCCCCATGCCACTAGAGCAAAGCTACCCTGGCTGATGAGGGGTGATACCCCAAAACCGGTCCCAGAATGCTTGTTTCCGGTCTTGGGAGGACCTGGTCTGACAGTTCGGTCTGGACTGTTCCCATGGGGAGCAGGGTCACAACTGCTTTGCATATGGCTGGGTACAAACTGGAATGGCATGGTAACCAAAAAACAATGGCTATAGGTCCAGATTTCTGTACTGGGGTGAATGTTTGACATTGTTCCGCATTCTATCCATAAACTGTTCTTTTGCAGCAGCTGATGCAAGGCAGGTCAGGTCACAGAAAGGTTGCTTTGATTTCTTCTGATTCCTTCTTTTGTTTTTCTAGCTGTGCAGTATGACGCAGAATATTTATGGCAACATGTTTATTTTTACACTCTTCAGGCAATATTCTGATCTACTTCGCCCTTTTAAATAAAATGAGTCGTATTAAACTGTTTAACCGGATTCTAATATCTTTTTGCTACAAATATTTAACAGCCTTTTGAATGTGTTTATTGTCCAATAGGGATTGTATTTCTAGTTTTTCAGGTTTTCAAACATGCTCTTTATTTCACATGAAATATATACGTACCATTATTCAATACATTACAGTGAGATGTGTGTTTCCACATATGAAAAAATAACATAACTAACATAGTATTGCTGGCAAGCAGTATGACAGTGTGCACAGCTTTTAGAATAGTTTTAGAAATTCTGTAAATGATAATCTAAGAGTTATACATTGATAAAATAATTCCATTTTCAATGAAGTCATTTATTCGAAAAGAATGGTTTAATGGTTGCTTGCAGAAAGAAAAAAAATGAATTTTCTGTTGCAAGTTATGTCTGTCAAATAGCTATAATGATATTATTACTGCAGCTCTCATGTAAAATAAACGTTCACTTTCACGAACTTTCACCTTCTTGCAGAAAAGACTTACTATAGCTTGAGGAAAGGCAGTGGACAGTGTGTGTTTCGCTCATCTATCTGAGGATACTTAAGCATTCCTTCTTGACAAATACATTAATAATATTTACATACCAGGTCGTTATAGAGGAAATGGAAGATGGTTTTTAATTTGATGGTTTGATGAAGCGATTTCAATTTCAGTCAAGAGGCAAGAAATATCTCGAATAATGGTGTGCAATTTCTATTTATATATGCAAATGTAAAATTGTATATCATGTCGATATGACTTTTGTAGCGTACATTCATCCTTCCCCTTGTGAGTACATTAAGATATTGTAGATGAGTGTTTATATATGTATACAACTCAACTCATGGACATGAGTCGTTTTTATTGTGATTTTACCTCACAAATTTAACCTTTTGCTTTCTGGTTTTGGTTGAAAATATTTCCACAAACAAATACACCTAAAAAATCTCCATGGCGTAAACTACGTAATGACGTGCGGAGTGTAATATTCTATTTATTACCATTGTTATAGGGGAGCGGCAGAACCTAATTTGAAGTCAATCGAGTTTTCTGTTTTGCATCTTGAGAGTCTTGCCCCTCCCCACACTCAACAATTGTAAGAGTAAGCATATTACACTCTGTGCTTCTGCACAGGTACTATACAGGGAGTGGCAGCATGTTATGTTATGTTATATGTTATGTTATATGGTTTTGTATAGTGCGCAGCTGCCCCAGCCAAGGGGCGTCCCGGCGCTATCTACCAGAGACGGGGAAAGGACTGCTGCAGATGGAACTAGCAGTAGCATAACAAGATTAGCAGAAAAGGTGGGTTTTTATGGCTTTTCTGAAGGATAGTAAGTCGTGACCCATGTGTGGATTCACATATCGTGGGTCTTGATCCCTACAATCGTAATACAAAGCATATTACACTCTGCACAGCTGCATATTATAGGCCTTGCAGCCTCTCCCTATACAATAGTAATAAATAACATTAGTCTTTGAGAGTCTCCATATATGGTCCCTATGGGGGGAGCGTCCCTTGACTACTTGGCTCAGGTTGGGGGGGCAAGGTACTCCCAGATCTTGTAATACATCAATCAATCAAGTTTGTAAGCCTACTACTCCTCCATGAGAGTTTCAAGTTGCTGGGGGGAGGGGGGGGGGTGCAGATCTGCTTAGCCAAAGAGCCAGGTCTTGAGGTTCCTTCTGAAGGTGTTCAGAGAGGGGGAGAGTCTGATGCCACAGGGAGCTCATTCCATGTCTTGGCCGCAATGTGAAAGAAGGATCTCTGCCTGCCCTGGCTCTGAGGATGTGCAGGGTTTCGGCTAGTGCGAGGGTGGAGGATCGGAGTTTTTTTTGGGTAAGTTTAAGTTTATTCTGTCGTTGAGGTATTTGGGTCTGGTGTTGTGTGGGCATTTGTAGGCGTGGGTGAGGTTCTTGAAGGTGACTCATTCCTCCACGGGGAGCCAGTGGAGCCTTCTTAGATGTTGGCTGATGTGTTCGTGTTTGGGGATGCCCAGCATGAGTCTGGCGGCGGTGTTCTGTATCATCTGGAGTTTGGAGAGTAGGGTTTTGTTTATGCCGGCGAAGGGTGCGTTTCCATAGTCCATTCTGCTGGTGATAAGTGCGTGGGTGACTGTTTTCCTTGACTCAGGGGGGATCCACTTGAAGGTCTTGCGGAGGGTGCTGAAGCAGCTGGAGGTGATGCCTTTGACTTGTCGGTTCATGGTGAGGAAGGAGTCGAGTACAATGCCAAGGTTTCTGTCATGGTCCACCAGGTGTCATCCCATGCTGAAGGGTTGTTTACGAGGATGAGGACGTCAGTCTTATCAGCGTTGAGCTTTAGGCAGCTGTTGGTCATCTGACAGCAACGTCCTGCATTCCTTTCTGGAAGCTAAGTTTGATAGTGTTAGAGTTTTTGGTAAGGGAGAGGATGAGCTGAGTGTTGTTGGCGTAGAATATGATGTTGATGCAGTGTTGTTGGACAATGGTGGCAAGGGGGGCCATGAAAATGTTGAAGAGGGAATGAGCAGATTCAGTCTAGGTCTCTTCCTTGTATGCTGGCGTTGAGTAGTATGGCAACACGTGTGTGGTGGGAGACGGTGTTGAATGCTGCTGATAGGTTGAGTAGGATGAGGTCTATGGAGTAGCCTTGGTCCAGGAGGGTGGGTGAACAGCAATGACAACGTGGTGATTACCCCGCATTGCCATAACAACATAGGAATTACAACAAAAGTTGTTACAACGACTTTCGCTGGAGGGCGCTCTTGGATAGGGAATAGTTTAATTTTTTATCCAACTCCTTCCCTACTGTCAACGTGGGCTGGAGTTGGAATAGAAAATTAAACTATTCCACTATGCAGCGCCCTCCACCGAAAGTGGTTGTAACAACTTTCGTTGTGATTCCTGCGTTGTAATGGCACGCGTGGTAAGACCACGCATTGTCATGTCATACAACCAGAGGGTGCAGTTGTCGTCTGTGGCGACGAGCATGTCAGTCTTGGTGCTGTGGTTGCTTTGGAATCTGGATTGGAATGGGTCAAGGATGATGTTGTCTTCGATGAATTGTGTCAGTTCCCTGTTGACTGTTTTCTCTGCAACTTTGGCCGCGAAGGGGAAAAGTGAGATGGGCCAGTAGTTCTTGAGGTCAGTAGGGTCAGCTGTGGGTTTCTTGAGTAAGGGCCAGACTTCTGCACATTTCCAGTCATCTGGGAAGGTGCCTGTTTCAAAGGTGGTGTTGATGATGCGCTGTAGTTTGGGTGCGATGGCTGTGGCGGCTCTGTGGTAGATATGTGGAGGGCAGGGGTTGGTGTAGGCCCCTGAGTGGATGCCTTTCATTGTCGAGGTGGTGTCTTTGGTTGTGATGGGGTTGGCTGGTGTGTCTGGGGTGTGGGCTGGCTGCGGTGTTTGGTCGGTGAAATTGTCGTAGAGGTTCTTGATCTTGAGGTGGAAGTAGGTTCCGAGCTTTTTACAGAGGTCTTGGGATGGGGTGATGTTTGTGGCTTGACTGCGGGGGTTGGTGAAGTCCTGGATGACACTGTAGAGTTCCTTGGAGTTGGTGGAGTTTGCGAGAATTTTGTTGTGGATGACGGTCCTCTTGGTGGTTCTGATTCTGTTGTGGTAGTCTGTCATGGCTACCTTGTAATGGGTGTAGTTTTCAGGTGTCCTGGTGTTTCTCTAGTTCTTCTCCAGGTGTCTGCAGGAACGTCTGGCTTCTTGGAGCTCAGTGGTGTACCAGGTGGCTTTCTTGAGGTGTTGTTTTTCGGGTTTGCGTAGCAGGCCAAGCTCGTCTGTGCAATTGGAGATCCAGGTGTGGAGTTCATTGGCTGAGAGGTTGGCATCGGATGTTGAGGTGAGGTTGTGTCGCATGAGGGTGTAGTTCAGTTGTTCGTCGGTGACCTTGCTCCAGTGCCTTTGTGGTGGGCGTGGGGCTGGTTGTGGTGTTTTGGGTTTGTCAACGGTGAAGTGTACACAGTGTTGGTCGGTCCATGGGGGTTGCATTGTGTGGCTGAAGTGAAAGCTGTTTCCTGCTGAGAAGATGGGACGAGGGTGTGTCTTGCTCTATGGGTCAGTGTGGTGACGAGTTGTTTGAGTCAGATGTTGGAGAGGTTGTCTCAGAGGGTTGTGGAGTTGGGGTCGCATTGTTATTCTGTTGCAATGTTTGTGATTCCCACAGATATATTTTTTATGTCACAAATTGCAGTTATGACTTGTGCGAATTATGGATTGTGGTCCAACTTTATCCTACGATTTTCAATGATTTTTGTTTTTTATTCATAATCATAACTACATTTTTACAGTTTTTTAAAATGAATATCTGTGCTTTTTTAGCATATGTTAAGGTGTTTAGTCAGTGCTAAGCATAATTACCAGTGCTTGGAATTTGAAAAGACTGATTGAGTTTGCATCAAGAATAACGAAATTTTATGGACTAGTTGATAAGGAGTTCAGATATTGGTGTTGAAAGCTGCCAAACAACCAACAAGGAAATGTGCAAGGAAAATAAATGTTGTTTTGGGCTGGAGGTACTTTTTTGGAATGGAAACTAAACAACAAATCATTGAAATGGAAACATTGTTATGAGAATGTATAATACAATACAACAGCATGGGATAATAAGTAGAGTAAATCTGAAAACCTCATAGGGCAACACTTTCCCCATAGTGGTTAAATTTGGAGATGGATTAGTACATATACCAACTCCTCCAGGCGAGTAGAAAGCCCATTAGACACACACAAAATTACATTTAGGCAGAACAAAAAGATAAGGGTATTTCACCTTGCCATTTGACCATACCTAATCCCAAAAGTGGCAATAAAGTCTTTCTGATCCCCTGAAGGGCAGATAGGGGTGTTTGCCCCAATTTGATCCAGGGGGCAGAAAGCCCACTAAACACCTGGATTTTCAACATGGCACCAAAATAAAAAGAGGGATGGAGGCTGCCTACCCTGGCATTGAGTTACTAGCCTACACCAGAAGGGGCGAAAGAGTCTTTCTGGCCCGGATGTAGAAAGCCTGCTATAAACCAAGGATGTTTAATTTGGCCAAAAGAAGATTTTATATTTGAGCAACAGAAAAGGGTCTCTACCTGGTATTGGGCCATACCCCAACTCATAACGGGACAAATCCATCCTTTCTGTCCTTCTATGGTAGAGAGAGGGTTTGTCCCTGATTAGTCCTAGGCAAGCAAAAAGACCATGATACACTAGGGATTTCAACATGTTCCTAAAACTAACAAGCAAATTGGATGGTCTTTCCAGGCATTGAGCCATGAGCCCACTCCAGAAAGCGAAACAGAGTCTTTCTGCCTCCTGGGGGCAGACAGAAGATTTGTCCTGATGGCAAGGTTGCCCCAAATCTACTCCTGGGGTGGGAGAAAAGTCTACTAGACACAAAAGATTTTACATTTGGGCAAAAGAAAGGGTTGTGGGAGTCCCACGATGGCTTTGGTCTGTGTCCCTGTAGTGTCTTGTGTATTATAGAGCGTGGGACCCCTATGGTCCCTAATGCTATCCGTTGTCTAGTGACTTAGGTGAATGGATGAATGCTACCACTTCTACAGAAAACACACAGGGCAACTCTGATTAGATACCTCATCTGTCCCATGTTAGATTAATGGAATGCACTTTAACTAGACATCCCCAATAAACTATTAAACAGATTGCAATAACTCCAGAATTCTGCATTGTGAATAGTAGCACTTTTACCCAAGTACAATTATATCTCATCTTTACTAAAGAGAATTGGCTTCCCTTTTCCAAATATATCACCTTCAAATCATAGGGCACAAATTCACCAATTAATTTGATCAACGTCCCCACTTCACATGAGAGCCCTTTTTCTGTTTATTCAGCAGTGAGAAAGCTTTGGTCTGCTCTCAAATCTCTCTTTATCCTGAGATTGTTTAAAATTTCTAGAGGGGAGAAAGCCATATTCAGAGGCCAGAGCACAGCTGTGAATACCCTAACACATGCATTGAGACAGAAACCAAGTTAAAAAGTAAGTTAACAACATTTATATTCTGCTAATTTGTCATGTATTTTGGCAGGGTAGAGCATAATCTGAATCCGATCTGGTAGCTAAGGCATGTGAGTCTGAGCTCTTAGATTGTACATAAGGCAGATACCAGAAGAGAAATTTCTTTGCTTATGGGATGTAGACATGAGCTTGTTGTCTTTGAAATATGCTTCCTTGCTCTGATCTGTGTAGTCATTTAGTCTCTGCCAGTACAGTGAACCTATGCCGAAGTCTGATGCTTCTGTACACTGTTTTATATGCAGCATGATATAACTGGAAAAAAACATATGAAGATTTCAGTAAGACATTTTGAGAAGCAATGTAGAAGGGCAAAGTAAATATACTTAGGCCATCGATTATGAATGCCTCGCTATTTGTTTATAATGCATAGGATACTATAATCCCTGTATAAATGTCAGTCATTCATTTCTTTATAATCAGTGACTTGTGGAGCACCAAGTCACCGATTATAAAGAAAAGGCGTCAGAGCTCGACTATTAGGAGGTCATTACAGTTGAGTTCTGATGTCACAATGCATGCTGCCAGAGATAGCAATTGAGATCAATGGCAAGTCAGAGAGCATAATTAAAGCAGCTGTATTAAACAACAAATGAAATGTTGATTTTCTTTCTTCTGCTATATTTTAACAGCTTACAATGGCAAGCAAAGAGAATGTTCATTTTTTTCTCTCTTTAGATAGAGAACAGCTCAAAACTTTCTACATGTTTCTAAATGTACCGAGCTACTGGAGCTTTTTGTAAAAACTGATCTGTATTGAACTGTTTTTAATATCTGTTTACAGAAAATATTTAACAGGGCTTTGATGTGTTTAATTTTGCACTAGAAGTTTATTTTTATTTGTCATGTTTACAAATATGCTCGCTCTTTCATATGAAAGAGCTCCAGACCAAGGTTTTAAGAGGTTTTTGAGAAAGGTGATGGTGTGACCATGTATTATATGGGATAAAGTATCCCATGATGTGTACCAGATAAGGATATTGCAAGTCACCTTGGAGTTTCATACCTTATGAAGGAACATGACCTTAGGCCTTATTCCATTATATTGTTATGGAACTCCTCAGTGACTTGCAATATCCTTATATTGTACAGCAAAGGGTACTTTATCCCTAATATTATATTGCCTAATAAACAACACTCTGGATATTAATATTTTTGGATGGGATAATCACAACTTGCCCTGTGAAAATGGTGCCTTATATCAAAACTTTGGTGCTATTATTCCAAAATGAGCATGTTTCAAAATTTAGCTAGCAATTTCTGTTTGTATGATGAAATATTGACCACAGACATATTGTGTTACTATGATATCATTGTGAAATATTGACAACCAGAAGATCGACTTTAGGGATATATGATCGAAAGTACACGAATATCAACCACAGAAATACCATGGACCAAAGTATCAACGTTGCTTCGGTATGCATTTGTGTATAAATATAATTAACATAATTGTAATTTACAAAAAAAAGTTACATTCATTTTTTAACAAGTAGTACATTAAAAATAATGTATTATCAATAATTTATTAACTTAAAAAATGTCTTAAGCATTCATGCAACTTTGAAATAAACTTACTAGTTAAAATACTAATTTCTAATATTAAATTAGAAATCAAAAACCTTTATTCAGAAAATAAACAGAATTTGTTATAGAAATTATTAGAATTTCATAAATAATAAAGCAATATATAAAAACACTAATAATTGATACTTTTAAATACTTAAGCATATTATATTTGTAATAGCATTAAAATACCTGCCAAAAATAGTACATAATCTGAAAAAGAAAAAAACACAATAAAAATATTTAAAGAAATAAACAATGCTAAAAATAGATACATTTAAATGAAATAACGTCCAAATCCAGAGTGAAGAAAATATAGAAACTCAACTTCGATCTAAAAATATTTTTTTAAACTAATAAATCATCATTATACCATTTTCATTTGGGATAAATTATACTTAAAAACAATAAACAATTTGCATTACAAAATAGTAGCATAGATTCTTTATCTCATACTGTACATTTTGAAAACCATTCTTAGTAATAAAACATAAATGTTATAACAGCAGTTCATTATAAGAGGGCGCCAATTTCCTACCATGTCCACTTTCTTAGGAATACCCTAATCAATAACTCAGCATTCCATTGGGCTTAACAAGTTAATGTTCTATTGCTCTATTGCTGGACAACATTTCTTACGTAATAGCCATCCAAAAGTAATACATTTGCAACACTGTAAACAATGACTCCCTGTGTACTAGTTCTTAAGATTCTCATTATATCAAACATCAAATGAGTATCCATTTCAATTTCAGAAGTGCAGGCCGAGCAGTATTACCTTACACTCTACTTCTGTCCCCATCGTATACAGAAGGTGTTGGTGGAAAAGATCTCATATCTAAATGCATTAACAAGCTGTTTGCACAGAGTAAGTGATGTTATCATGAAAAAGCACAAATGTGGGAATAATGTCATGATCAAGGAATTTGTCTACCAGACTTCTGCTTTTGCATTTCCTCAGCTCCTCTTCCAAAAGCAATGTTTACGTTTTCCTTTAATTGCATATTTACAGACCCAGCCAACATCTGCTAGGGGCTCCTATAAGAAGCTAAACCTATACTATGTACCATGTCTTTCACGAAGGGTATCCAAGGGATTACTAGCATGCTGTTTTGAACATGATATTACCTCAAGGATTTTGCTGTAGAGGTAAAGCGTCTCAGTTAACAACAATCTGCGCCAATAAAAAAAGATGTCTTCTTTGACAGAGTAAGAGGTCAGATTCATACGTAGGTCAATTAGATATGGTAAATGTGGGACACTCTATGGGAGAAATATTAAGGACCGCAAAAATCTGTTTTTCGACCACCCATAGACTAATGTCTTTGACATGACCCCATAATCCAACACCTTATAGGGATGTCCCCTTGGCCTTGATGTTAATTATTTCTAGGGCTGGTGGACCTAATTTTGGTCTTAATGTTTTATGGAATGTTAAAACAACTATGGATTCATGTTGTAATCTACTTGCACTTCTGCTAATCTGTTGAGACCGTGAAAGATTACTTGCCGATCTGACTTCTAGGTAGTCAAAATCTTTTACCTGCTCAATCGTTCATCGTGGGCTTTAATTTGAACCTTCATAGATTGTTAGGGGTTGTAAGACATACATTTAGTTTTAGAACTTTTTTGCCCCAAACCATGTTCTCTGCAAAATATTAAAAAATAGTCAATTAGAGCCTACGGCTCAAATAGAGTCTTAGAGATAAGGAGCTGGGACTTTTGAGGGTCACAACATCATTACCCAGGAAGTCTAGGAATATATGAATAGAGAAAGGAAAATAGGGGCAAGGACGCATCCCCATTGAACCCTCTTCTCTATCCTAATACACTTGGTCACCTCACCCTTGCTTTCCCATATCATCAGGGCTAATGGGTAGGGGTGGGCGGAATTTGCGTAATTGCGTTACGCAAATCTCTGCGACACGGTAAAAAATCTCTGCGAACACACAGAAATTCCGCGAACATGCATAATTGCTTGTTCGCAATGCTTTTTTCCTATTCGCAACGGCTATTTGCATGCTCGGGGGGAAATATCTCACGAACATGCATTTTGAGAAGGCGAACATGCAATAAATGTCGCAAAGTCGCGGAATGCAGAATTTTGGGAAATTTCGCGTTCTCCGCTAAACGCGAAATTACCCAAATTCCGCAAATTCCGCAAGCGGAATGAAATTTATCGCCCAGGCCTACTGATGGGTCTTTTGTTGTCTTATTAATATGGATAAAATATTGCCAGGAACACTCATGGTGCCCAATACACTCCAAAGCTTATGGTGGGGGATAAGTCAAAGGCTGACATGAGATCCTACCAAATGTCACATTAGGGTAACCATGCCCCAGCAACATAGATTTCCAATGGAGGGCACAGAGTAAAATAATCTGAACAGTTGTACAGGTTTTTGTGAAAAAGCTTGTCTGTACCAGCACAATTCAATATGTTTGTTGGACCTGTCAGCCTTAGGGTGGTCTCCTCCTACATTTTTGCCCTTGTGCCTCCCATTTTCACCTTACCCTTTTGTCTGACTTAGGCCTCTGGGCGCCTCACCACTGCTAAACAGTGCTGAGGTGCAGGTGCTCTCCCCTGAAACATTGTGACACTGACATATCCGCCACAAGCCCTTGCTACTGCAGTGAGGCTGAACCCTCCATAGGCTAACATTCGGGAACCCCCATTCTGGGTTAATTGCTGACTGGGACCTAATAAGTATGTCATGTTTGGGCTTGTTGGAATCGGGACGGGGAATCCTTTCCAATGATATATGGGGTTTGGGCACTACTACTTTAGAAATCCCACTTTTAGAAAGTGGACATTTTCCTGCCTACACTTAGTCTGGGCACTGCAGACTCCCCCCTCCAATCTACACACTGATTGCTGCCTGGGCTTTGAGGTGGGAGTGGGTGATTCATACCTTCTCCCCTTGACTGGGCTGTGAATGGCTGCCCACTGTAGCCTTAACGGTACTGCCTTTTTTCACTGTGACACCCATGTCAGAGAAGGCAGAGAACTTCCCAGAACTCCCTGGGTCTGCAGCCAACTTAAAAACTGCCTTGCTGCAAAAGGGACTTCGTGTTCCAAATCGTTCACCACGCGGCGTGCCTGGGGCTGCGCTCCACAGGGGGACTTCCACCATGATGAAACTTGCCCCCCGAGATCACCGCCGCGAGCTGAGCAGCTAATTTAACTTGCCCCTGAAGTCGCGGCTGCTGGCCCGTTGGTCAAGCGCATCAAAATTGCTTCGGAAATCACTGCCGCTGGCATGAGAGAAACACATTCAGAGATCAGCCCTGGAGATCACCGCCACGGGCCCGAGTTAAAGCCATAATCAAATTGCCCCTGGAACTTTGTGCACTACACCTCTGACATGGGATTGGCCTTCAGCGTGGAGTGTAGCTCGGCAAGGAGGGGCTCAGCCCGGCTCTTGTGACCTGCTTTGCTTGGGGGCATCTACTTGAAGAGCGGGCTGCTGAGGGACTAACGTGACCTTTCATTATTCGAATCCCTGCGCGCAGTAACGCTCACGACCAAAATTTGCGTAAATGAGCATTGTGGTCACGGGGGCCCATCAACTCTGCATCTTTGCCACAAGGAATTAAAAATGTACAGCAGCCATACAATCAGTACAGGAGTGACACGCATCCCTGACCCTTCGCACCTACTTCATAGGAGGAACTGTTTTTTTGCTAATGTTTGCCCTCTGAAAGACAGATTCTACCAGACTATTTTTAAACAGCCTCGCAAAGATATTCTACGGAAATGTTTTCATGGTGTAAAATGGACTTCTGTCGCTTTTGCTTTACTAAAATTTAGATAAAGAGATTTTATTTTTGGAGTGTCTTTTCTTTTGTGGGTGTTTTACTGTGTTACTGTAGGTGTGTGATGCACAATTACTATACACATTGCCTCCTGCGTTTAGCCTACCTGCTCTGCGCCAAGCTACCCTGTGGGAAGTGGCGGTCCCTACTTGGACTTGGGTGCATACCCCTGCCAACTAGAGACCCCGGTTCAAACAGTGTTGCCCATGAATTTGCCAGTAAAATATGTCTGGAAGGCATCAATCAAACTGATTGGCTTGTAATTGCAGGGATCTTCTCGTCTGCCCTTCTTATAGATTGGTATAATTAGTTCAGCTAAAACAAACACGTTTAAAGTAGCTCAGCACCCTCCAATACGTTGTTTGAGATATTATTAAGATACGGGCACAATCAAGGGGGTGAGATGCGTACAAATCACCAGTATACATTCCAGCCCCTGGACTTTCTCTTTCACATTCTCTTGATGGCATAGAGAGACTCTTACAATGTAATTAACAATGGGCTCATCAACAAATGTGTCTCTTTGTGAGAACCCATGCCTAGAATCCCCTTACACCTCACTCACATCTGTATATAAGCTTTTGAAATGCTTCCGTGAGCTGATATCTGCCAACATGTTTCATTGTCCTCCACTCTGGACATGGTAGCCAGGTCATCCCATGCTTCGTTTTACCATTTAAGTTGAGATTCGCTTGATATAGGTCTTTAATTGCTCCTTGTGTTTTATAATTTGCCCTGATCCTTAGCTTTGATAGAAGTTCTGAGTCCTGACTTGATAGTTATTTTAGGGAATCAAACGCACTTTATGTGTCTTCAGCATTAGCCCTGCTGTGTCACCTATCTTTCCCCTACTTTGCACCTGGCATAACTTGTAGAGGGGCTTGGCCTAACAGCTAGGGCAGTTACCTTGATGGAGCGAGGTTGGAAACAAAAGAAATTGTATACCCTCGTTAAATTACTTCTCCATAATAGTAACATGAAGTAATCATGTGGTTTTGAAATTAACCAACGTAGAATAGAATGCACATACACAAACACACGTGGGATACTAATTTGCTTATGTTGGGAACCATAATTTACTAATTAAGTGAAGTTTTTCCATTAATTTTGTGCGCATTTGTCATAATCTAGCCAAAATTTGCATGAATATGCTTTTTGTCTGTCTAATTATGGCATAAATTATGGAGAATGGTGAGTAAACCATGCCTATGTGTTGCTGAATTTGCTAGGTAATAACTAATTGGGTTACCTTAGAATGGGGGGAGGTAAAGAGAAGGCCTATATTTCGAAAATTAACATTTAATTGTGTTTGTTTCTATAATAGTTCCCATTGTGGGCCTTGCGGCCTATACCAAAAAGAAAGCTGTCTGCGACTCCGAGTTTGAGATGATGTACGCATGCGTGACAGACCTGGAGAGGAGCGCGAGCAGCCTGTGCCTGTGCAGTATGGGTCAAGGACAGTGTGGCCTGGATTCCCGATTTGTTGCCAACAAATTTGAATGTCAGCATTGTGGGCCTGGGAAAATCTTAATAACTCACGGATTAAAAGACACAAGCGGAAAGGACTTGTTAGAGACAATTTATATTTTTTATTATAAAGATGACTTTGCCAAGATACGAAGAATAAGGTGATGAGGTTATGCTCATCCACCCCTCGACTTGTCCAATCAGAACAGACAAAGACCCCAAAAGTTACAACTTTTGGATATATAAGTTAAGGTAAAAGGGTATAAAAGAGGACGTTTGGAAGTAAGAAAAAAGCTTGCTTTTCGATTTTATTTTTTGCATCCCGACATGCTGCCGCATTGCTGAATCTTTCTATGATGCAAGGGCAAATTTTTCTGAACTTTAACTTTTGAATGAGTGCGGAGTCCTTATGGGAGGTGAACATCAAGAGAGAACAGAGAGGTGGTTTTTGGGAACTATTCTGTCCTTATGCTGATGTCTGATGTCCCGTCAACAAGAGGATATCTTTCAAGCTCCTCATTCAAGCACACAAGGCACTCCACAATACCGGCCCAGCCTACCTCAACAGGCGGCTCTCCTTTTACACCCCCAACCACCAGCTATGCTCTGCCGACCTCTCACTTGCACCGTCCCGCGCATCCAAAGAACAACCACCGGCGGGAGATAAATGTTTGAATTTAACCTCTATTCCTCTCTAGGTTATTGATGTTTAAATGACTATTAAATTAGAATGAATAAAAGAAAGTTCTTGCTAGGAGATTTAATCACTAAAATAAAAATTAAATACTTGAAGAATTAAGCTGGTCTTTTTATCCATTAGTTAACTTTTACTAGCAGATCCATTGACAAATAATGGTGGTGTGTTTATATGTTTTGTTGAAAATAAAACCATGGTAATAGTGATAAACTGCAGATGTATATAATGTATAAAATGTTAGTATTAATTTAGACACTCCGCTATAATCCAGCAGCTCTCTTCTGGTCTTCACCAAATCTTTTCCTCTCTAGGTAATTGATGTTTAAATGACTATTAAATGAGAGTGAATAAAAGAAAGGTCATGCTAGGATATTTAATCACTAAAATAAAAATTAAATAAATGGAGAAGTAAGCTGGTCTTGTTATCCATTAGTTACCTTTTACTAGCAGATCCATTGACAAATAATGGTGGTGTGTTTTAATGTTTTCTTGAAAATAAAACCATGGTAATAGTGATAAACTGCAGATGTATATAATGTATACAATTTTAGTGTTAATTTAGATAATCCGCTATCATCCAGCAGCTCTCTTCTGGTCTTCACCAAATCCTTAGAGCAGGGTGAATGTGTGTATAAATGACTCACAGTGTTATGGGCCCCACTGATGAGTAATGTGTGAGTATATCTCTAGGGATAAGGTGATGGTTTACAGGAAATTTCTGGAGCTGCGCTGCATCAACCTCAAATCTGTAGAACCGGGTTCGAGTCTCAGCAATGACGCTGAACATCTTGTGATTCTGGATAAATCGCTTAATCTCCCCATGCCTAACAAAAATGAATGTGTCCTCATGTAATGCAACTAGTGCTATGTAAAGTGCTCTGATACCCGATTTGAGTCAAGTTTGCGTTAATTAAAACTCTGAAAAAAAGAACAATAAACAATGTATCTGCAACTTTATTGCAAATCTGGCAGAGCAAGATTTCACTTGAGGCCATTTAAGTGCTTGCTTGTTATTTGAGGAGACTAATTTTACCTTGATGGGCAGAGATTATCTGAAAGGGAATCATTGACAGGTACCACTTCATAGTAAAATGGAGAATTTTGTGATCGCTGTCATTCCTCTCTATAACCCTCATGTCTAGCATATATGACCACAACTGAAGATCTAACAAAATATAATCTAGCATGCTTGATTAATTCTAACCTCCTAAATGTGTGGGCACCAGATAGATCTGAAGGAGAATGGCCATTGCATGCTTTAAGTTTCAAGTATAATATGCTTAACAATTGAGCAGCAAGGGTCGACAATCTTTTTACTGGTGAAGCATCTATGTTTAGCCTATAGTAGTTCCTACTCTTTAGCACTTATCAGAAGTAGGTCCTATCACAGATTATGTAGTGGCCCCTGGGCTAAATGATGTCAAGGCCTGGATTTGTGCGTTGCGATCATGACAAGGGAACAAGATGGGCAACAGGTCACTGTTGAAGTGTGTATGAGGATATTGGTTTAGGTTAGCATGTGACAATACACATGTATGGTAACGTATGAGTTATGCTGCTGATAGCTGTAGACAATTGTGACAGCAATACAGATAAACAAAAAGTCTCAACACCATTGTTTGTTCTTTCCTTTCCTGTATCCACACACGAAATCCACCCATCAAAAGCGCAACACATTGAAGGCCATTCCTGAGGTGGCCTATTCGGAGTATCATGGGCAGTTGGAGGCCCAAGAGCAGCAACAAGGGAGTAAGTTCATATCAGAGTTACACATGTTACCTGCCCATTTTTTGTTGCAGCCAGGATTTTTGTGATCAACATGCAGGATGACCCATGTACAATGCTAAAGAAGAATTCTTGAAGGTGTAAGTTTTGTACAAGGTGTATGATGGTGTTCTTTGTCTATCGTTTTTGGATAATGATCCCACATGATTCCTGGCCCCAACCAATGGACTGTTCTGAGCAGACACATTGCTGCCTAAACTCCACCTATATAATCATGTTGTTTGATGTAATGAGGGACAGTTGTAACAAAGAGGCAACTGGTCTTCATTGTGTCAGTTGTGGTGCACTGATGTGAATGATGTAATATCAGCCCTATTATAGGTGACCTAGCATACTAGGAACTTACTGAATGAACCAACCGACACAGTGTTGGGTAGGGATTCTACACAAACCTGAGTTTGCATGTAATCCAACATAACTAGTGTCTGCAGAATTAATAGTTACATATTGGTGTCAATACGCACCTAAAATGTGTTCTGCATCAGAAATACTGTTACATACACGTTAAACAGTGACAAATGTACATGCTATCTGACTGCTTCTTAAATGTGTGTGTAAGGTAGTCTGGTTTTGGCAAAATAATTGAGATAGGCATACAATTTTGATAAAACAGACAGAAATATGTACAAAATGGTGACAGAGTACCACATAGCCCAAACCATATTTATATATGTACCATCAAGAAAACTCTGATTCAGGTCAAACTCATGACTCATTAGGCAAATGTTGAAATGCATAAACGTACTATGTTGCATATTTTGATTGACATTTTAATCTGTGAAGTAAATATCATACAAGATTCATTGTATATCATGATTAGTGGGATGTTCTGCAATGTTTTGACTACTGTGAAAGCCGGCACTGTGGAACTTGGGTGGGCCTGCCCTCCGGGTTATCTTATAAAAGACTCCCCTCGAACAACTAGTAGGGGGGGCGGTATAGGCTATATATTTAGAGATTCAATCTCCTTCATTCAGTTGGAGGTGAAGGATGTATCAGGATTTGAGACCATGGGCTTCTCAATCACGGCCCAGAGCGGTACTTTGGTAACAGGACTTTTATGTTATAGGCCTCCCGCCTCAACCACCACGGCCATTCAGCCATTGATTGATCTTATCTACGACCTCTCAAACTCCCATACTAGATTACTAGTGTTAGGTGATTTTAACCTTTGGCCTTCTGGCCCTCAAGATCTGGCATATAGAGAACTTTGCCAAGCATGTAGCAATATACAACTTGCACAGTTGGTTTCAGCACCTACTCACGTCAAAGGGCATACTTTAGACCTCGTATTTTCCGACAAAGATCTAGTCGTAGTGGGAGAGGTTGTGGATCAATGCTGGACTGATCATGCACTAGTCCCACTGTCTATCTCTTTGCCTGGTTCACTAAGGACAGGTGATCCAGGTGCCACTAAGATCAGTAGGCAATGGTCTCGTCTTCTGAAACATCCAACCAGACCTACCCTGCTGCCCAGACTATTTACGGTGAAGGATAGTGTGGATAAAAGTTATCAGGTCTTTTGCCAGCAGATTGTGACATCTCTGGACGAATTGGCTCCTTTAAGGAAAGTGAGGGACAGACCCAGAAGAACTAATGCCTGGTTCACTGATGATCTTGGACAGCACAAACTCCGCTGTAAACAGGCGGAACGACTTTGGAGGAGAGACTATAGGGAGGCAGATAAGGTAGCATATAAAGCGACCTTGCAGGAATACAAGATTCAGCTGAAGAAGGCCAAGGCTCAATTTTTGGCAGACATGTTGGCCAAGGCCCCTAACAAATCGCAGGCATTGTTTAAAGTGGTCGACAATCTAGCCAATCCACCTTGTACTGCTCCGGCTATCCCGGTCTCCCAGAAATTGTGTGACGCTGTGGCCTCTGCGTTTGAGGAAAAGATTAAGAAAATTCTGAGCGGACTTCAGATCTCCGGCCAGCCTACATCTTCTCTGCCCCCCCTCGCAGAACCTCCTCCCGCGGAGACCCAGTTGTCCTGCTTTCCTAGTCCTTCTCTGGAGGAATTCTGCCTTCTGGCGAATGGTGTGTCTTCGGGATCACCACTTGATCCTATGCCCCATAAGATCTGGAAGGCATTTCAAACTGAGCTGTTTCCACGGCTCCACGCCATTTGCTGCCAGTCACTGAGTACGATTTAGAAAAGGGGGTGGTGATGAACTGGGACAGGAACAGACTAATTTGCATACAGCCAGGTTCTGAAACTGGGATGGTGCAGTGAGCTAAAAAACGGTGTTGGATCTAGCCCTGATCTCTTGACTGGGTGAGAGCTTTCTGCTTAATTCAGAGACTCTGTCCCTCACCACCCCTTGTTGTAAATAGTCACTGAGTACAGCAATAGTTCCAGATAGCTGGAAGAGGGCAATTGTTACACCATTGCTGAAGAAGGCCTCCTTGGACCCTTCAAGCCCGGCCAATTACAGGCCTATTTCGCTTCTGCCTTTTATAATAAAGGTTGTGGAGAAGTGGGTCACGAAAACACTAACCAGCTTTCTGGAAAAGAATTCCTGCCTGGATACATCACAGTTCGGCTTCAGGTCGGCTCACGGCACGGAGGCTGCTTTGGTCACCGTGTTGGACGATCTACGAGCGCGTGTCGACATGGGCAAGTCAGCATTCTTAGTGCTGCTTGACATGTCTGCCGCGTTCGACACGGTGGACCATGCAGTACTACTGGACCATCTACGGAGTACAGGAGTAACTGGCCTGGCCTTGAGATGGATAACATCTTATCTCAGTGACAGACAGCAGGCAGTGGCACTACCACCTTTTCGCTCTGCCATGCAGCAAGTGGATCAGGGTGTCCCCCAGGGGTCGGCGATCAGCCCGATCCTGTTTAATCTGTACTTGCGACCTCTGGTCGCCCTGATAAAGTCATTCGGCATATCTGTCATCAATTATGCCGATGACACTCAATTGATTTTTTCATTTGAGGGTACCAGGGCAATATCGAGAGACACCTTCCACTGCTGCATGGCGGCTACAGCAGAGTGGCTGCGAGCCAACTCGCTTCAATTTAATGGATCCAAAACGGAGGTTCTCCATTGCTCCCTAGACCGTACCCCTCGTCCGCTTCCGGACGGCCAGGTACGGTAGAGGCTGCTGAGTCGGCCCGTAATTTGGGAGTTCTGTTTGAATCCAATCTGCAGCTTGATGCCTCTGTGAACAGAACTATAGCGGGCTGTATGGGCTTACTTCGTGCCCTACGTAAGATCTTACCGCTTCTTCCCAAGGAGGCAAGGGCAGAGGTAGTGCGCAGTTCTATTCTTAGTCGATTAGACTACTGCAATGCACTACTTCTGGGAGCACCAAAAACTTTGATTCTAAAGCTTCAGAGGATCCAAAATATGGCGGCTAAATTGGCTCTATCCCGTCCTCGATCTGCCTCTTCCTCTGGTGCATTAGCAGACCTTCATTGGTTACCCATCCAAGAGAGAATTTCCTTCAAGGCGCTCTGTCTCGTCTTTAAGGCCTTGCACGGACAGGGGCCGATACCGCTCCAAAACCTTTTTTCCTGGTACCGCGCTGCCAGACCCCTAAGATCCTCCACCGCGTTTCTGGTGACGGTCCCCAGGATCAATAGAGTGAGGATGGGTGGCCGTGCTTTTAGTTTCACGGCTGCCACTCTCTGGAACACCCTCCCGCTGGCGCTGAGGTGTAGACAAGATTTCATCCCTTTTAAAAAGGACCTCAAGACCTTTTTGTTCCCCAGAGCAATGTAATGGTAGCATGCCTGCAGGATAGACGCAGTCTCAGCGCCAGGATACCCTTTGGGTGGCAGCCGCGCTTAACAAGTATATAAATATAAATAATATTTAGTGGAACCATTTCCCAAAGATACACCTCAGATGTAAATATCTGAGGTGTGCAACAGTTCCTGAAGAGACTTAATCATGGATAAGAGACAATATCATAGAGGCATCATGCACGATATAGGAGATATTGTAGGGATTGGCATAACTCTGACCTCATGTCTTATTAAAATGTTGCCTTCATGCATGTGCTTATGCTAATGTAGAACCAAAGTTTCAGAGGCTTGAAGCAGCAGACATCTGAAAACTTGGTAACTGTTATGTAGCTAAAGGTAATGATCTGTTCTGTTTACACAGATACAACAACACAATTGTATATGTCCTTTTGCCATCAACTGGACAGGCGAAGGTGAAAGTACTAACATAGGCAGGGAAGCATCTGCCCACAGCATTTCCAGTACTGACACTGAGGGACACTGTGGCCCAGAAAATGAGGGGAGTGCAATGGAGGCCACCAGTGACACTATATCCTCTTCAGAATCCTCCTTTAGCGAGCACTCCCTAGTATTGGTGGACCCTACTGCTAAAGTTACATCTGCATCCTTGTCCACCACCCAGAGTAACATCTCGCTCCCTCTTGCTGCCCCCCCCCAGATGGCCCACCCAGCCCCACTAAAATAACTGGGATCTCCTTTGCTGCAGGCCCTTACCCTCCTGTCCCCGTCTCCCCAGCTGCGCTCAATGAGACAAGTATTGACCTCTTTTGGAGCATCGCTGTAGGCCAAACTGCCCGGCTGAATGCCATCCAGTTGCTTAGCTGCCATATGTACCAAATGGTAGCTTACTTGGAAGAAATTCACAGTGGTATGTCTGTCCTACAGCTGTCATTTCCAACTCTTGCCTCCTTATTCACTTCAGCCTCCCAGTCTCCCAGCTACCCCAACCTTCTGCTCCACCTCCAATACCTTCCCCATTCCTATCCCAATTCACTACTCCCGGCCCGGTCCAAAGCACACTCACACCTTTTCATGTACCCACTTAAACAGAAACAAACAGCACATACACACACAAACAGAAACACCACAAAAAAAACTCAAACGCCTCTCCAAACAGACAGTTAACACACCTACCACAACACACACATGCATCACACCCACAAACAATACACTGATAGACAGCATACCCACAACCACACACTTATGCACCACACCAACCACCATCACACCTACCACCACAAACACATGCACCACACCCACCACAAACACACAGGCAGACCACACACCTACCACCACATATATATTCACCACACATACCACTAGCATACTGACAGACAGCACACCCACCACCACACACATGCATCACACCTCACACCCTCAACATGCACCATTACCACACCCAGCATCTGCACAGCACATGCATACATGGACACAAATACCTTTAAAACAGACACTCACAATCACACAAACAAATGACAACCATAACACATTACACACATAAATAAGCACAACATACACTAGACCCACAAGCACCTGCACCCTTAACCTCACAACAACCCCCACTCCCGCCCTGAAAGCCTACGAACTTTCCCATTGAAGATCTGAGTTTTTCCCATGCCCTAATCCCTCCCTCCGTCCCACACCCAAACCCATACCTTCCACATCTAAGTCCACTCTTGCCAAACATTCATCCACCCCTTCAATTTGCCAACCAACTTCGAGGAAACCCAGGAGTGCCCCTCCCAAAACTAAAGACCCCCCTCCCAAGGACACCTCTCTGAAACCCAGGGGCACCCCTACGAAACCCAAGCGCATCCCTTCCGAACCCAAGAGCACCTCTTCCAAACTCAAGGAAACCCCTCCTAAACCCAAGTACATCCTTCCCAAGCCCAGCCCTGATGTAAAATCTTGAAGATGCCTACCTTGCCCACTAGATGCCCCTTCCTGAGGAGGTCCCCTTTGAGAGTACTGTAGGAGGCAAGCTGAGTGCCAAGGCACAACAGTCCCCAGGACCTTTGAAACTAGGAATGGCCATTTGAATGGCTTTAATTGTTAAGACTCATTGGTAAGTATAATTACCTATTTTGTATTTCAGTAAATGTTTCCTGGCAGTATTTTTCCGTAGCATTTGTTATATGCCTAGCAATGTTTCTGAGTAAAATGTGAAGTACTTATTTGTCTTTCCCTTGATGGCAGGTGGTACAACTGATTTGTTTGATGTCTACTTTGTTAAGAGAATACACTGCTTAACATTGTATGTGATGGTAATTTGAATTTATATGCAGACATGCATCTTAGCAATGGCCACTTGCATCAACTATTTTATTGTAAACAAATGTTTTGGGATATGTTGCTACAGGTATGATTGTTTTACCTTGATTTTTGTTTTTTAACACCTTCACATTTACATTGTGGCTATTGATACTAGATACAGTACATGATTTGCACTAGACAAGGGGAAATGTTACATGTATGTATATGTTGATTACTCCTAATTTGTGACAGACATTCGGCTGTTAAATTCTAAGGTGAAGGTAACACCTTGTGTAGTGCTATTTCTACATCATGTAACATTGCACGTATCCCTATGTTGTGTGTTTCATATGTTTTTAATGTTGGAATTTTCTACATTTGTTTACACACGCCTGCATATTGAATTTTTTATTTTTATTTTGAGTTCCTAGTTTTGTGCAAGTGTCATTTTTGTGAAGGCAACTTGAACCAAATTCAAACATAGAATGTGTTGATATATGTGTGTTCCTTTAAATTTGTAGACATCATCATTGCAGACATATGCATTACACTATAGTTTACTATTGCTTATATGAGCAATTTCTAAATGCACCAGTCCTATGCAAATGTTGACAGACAAGTCAATGAGTAACAGATAAGAACACTGTTTTCCGTTGTAAACAGCGGCGTGGTTGTTTTTCATCATCAACAAGCAGTGGCAGAACATGGCAGATCGGATACATGGTGAAACAGGAAGTGCGAGTTTCAGCCTTATATCCCTTCCATTCTGCCAACTCAGGTGTGGAGACAAGCCGGGGAGAGCGGAACTGAACAGGTGAAAATCAAGGCTCAGACCCACGGTGAAGGTTTGACTACAGGGTGACCCCATTACCTCCTGGCCTGAGAAATAAGGAACACAGGTAAACTGGATTGGATTCAAAAGAAAAGGGGCAAGTATTTTCACTGCCTATGCATGCACTAGCTTGCATGCTTCGACAGCTCAATTAGCTAAAAACTGGGGAGGTGAGTTTTCTAACTCAGAGCTTTTCCCACCAAAATTAACAGCTTGGGTGGACCTTGTCATATGGCCACCCAGCTTGGAGAGGACTTTGGCCGATGAAGGGCCTCATTAGGGGCGGAAGCCACCGCCGGCATGGACAATGCGGATTCATCGCTGCAGCCACATAAAACACCCACCACCAGATTAGGATGGCGGTGGGATTGCGGTGGGACCAGTGGCGGATGGCAGGTCTGTCCGCCGCTGATCCACGGGTTTTGGAAGGTTATTTGGTGGCGGTGTCTGCAAGAGACCGTCAGCCAAATTAAGATGTTCATTGCTACATGCTTTTCCATGGCAGCTTTTCAGCCGTGGAAAAGCATGTGGTCTTTGGTGTTTGGGGGCTCGTTAGGAGCCCCCAGGGTGTCAGGGGGTGGGGGTGCACATGGGGGGTACCTATGGTACCCCCCAGCATTTACATGCACAAAGCGGCAGGCACCGCGCGGTGCCTGCCGCTTAGTGCATGTAAATGTAAGACATGCTTTTTTAACCTTGCAGCGGGTGCCGCTTCAAGCAGCAGCCGCCGCAAGGTTAAAGATACAGGATGTGACCGCCAGGGTGGCGGTCACATCCTAATTGCACCGGAGGGACCACCGCTGCCCCTGCGGACGGTCCCTCCACCTCGGGGGTGGCGGACGTACGCAGGTCCGTTCGCCATCCTAATGAGGCCCGAGGTCTGCAACCTGTTCAGTGCTGAAAATAATGGAAAAGTAATGCATGACGCTGCTTTACATTATTTAGCGCCATGGGGCGTACCAAGGGTGGAGCATGAGCATTCCTATGCAACCACCCAAGGTTTCTCACATTAATAAAGTCGATTGGGTTTAGCGTGAGAAAACAGGCCCATTTTAAAGTAGATGCAAAGAAGGACAAATTAAAGCATTTCTCCTTTCTTTTCCAACTTTGCATGCGTACTGCACTGTGCAACACCCATACAAGTGGGAAAAGCTTTGCATCTTGTCTAGACATGGCATTTTGTACAGGAAGGATACCCTTCCTGTACAAAACCTATGCTAGACTCACGGCATGGCAGCTGATTTCATCACAACGCTAGTGAGAGGAAAGGAGAGTGCCTTATTTGAGAAAATAAAGTGCTCTCCTCCTCTCTTCTTTTCACATACCGTAGCACAGCATTTGCGGCTGCTGCAGTGTTCTAGGTAAAAAATTAGTAAATCTTCCCCTAACGGCCTCATTTTGATGTTGGTCGGAAAGCCATGTTTGTTTTCTTCTTCCTTGTGGTAGGCTTACATCCACCCCACACAATAAGCCATATTCTTACAGCCAGTCAGAGAGGAAGATTAAGGTATTTTTGCCTGCCCGTGTCTTCTTAACAATTAAGGACCATCTGCATGTGTTTGCTATGCTCTAAGTCTGAGCAAGGTTCAAATATCGATACAAGCTTTGCTTGTTTCCTCAGCAGTTTATTTCAGTGGTAATCCACAGTCCAGATGTTGTTGACCTGAAGTTTCTCTATGGAATCTTTATTTAGGAACTCCAGGGTCTGTGGACATAGGTGTACATATGTCTGCTTGAAGGTTTTGGCAATAGTATAAAAATAAGGCATTTATGATGTTATTGTGCAATATAAATTTTATGTCAATTTAAGCATAAATTATGCTGTCTAAAAGGCTAAACATGATTCAGTGTGGCAACATTGCCTGATGTACAGCCATTTTCTCTAATATTTATTTTATTTAAAACTTATATCGTGCAAACAAATCATCCTCAGAGGGATCTCTTGGCGCTTTTGGTAGCAAAATGCAGATGGCTAATCCAGGAGTTGCGACTTTAAAAGAACCAGGTTTTTAGTAGCTTCTTAAAATGTTTCTGGCTGTGGCAAGCACGGAGCTCGGCCCGCAGGCGATTCCAATGGAGAGGGGCTAGATAGGAAAATGCGTGTCCTCCCATTTTTGTTTTCTTAATCTTGCATGGACGGAGTAGGTTTCGATTGCTGGATCTTAAGACGCGCGCAGTGGTATAGACTGTAATATTTCTCCTTAAATAAAGGGAGCCGATCCCCTGTGGTGCTCTGAACACCATTACCAGTAGTTTGACCAATGCTCCCTTCTTTACAGGTAACCAGTGCAGCTGTTGCAAAAGAGTGCGAGACGAAGTATGCCATGGTTTTTTAAGAACCAGTCGTGCAGCAGTATTTTGCACCACCTGTAGCTTTGCTGCACGATCTTCTCTAATGCCTGTCAGGAGAGCATTGCCATAGTCAAGTCTGCTGACTAATAGAGCTTGTACTAAGATCTTTCTATCACTCATAAGGAGCCATGGGAAGATTTTTCTTAGCATTCGAATGATGCCAAAGCAGGTTCCTGATACTGATTTTACATGCTCCTCCATTGAGAATTTATTATCGATCCATATGCCCAGGTTCCGTACATGTGTATTAGGATTTGGTGCCTCCCTTAGTCTGATGGCCACCAGTCTGCAGACCATATCTCTGGTGCTTTTCCAAATAGGAGGATCTCCGTTTTATTGGAGTTTAACTGCAGGAAGTTCTGATTCATCCAGACGGCAATTTGCAGCATACAGGACTTAAACTTGGCTTTCGTCTGAGCTGGATTTGTCCCGATGGGGACTATTACCTGCGTATCGTCCACATACGAGATTGTCTCAAATCCACAGGCTCTAATGATGGAAGCCAAGGGATCCACGTAGATGTTGAATAGAGTGGTCCTTAAAATTGAGCCCTGTGGAACACCAGTGTCTACTGCCAAGGTCTGAGAAACAAATGTGTCTAATTGTACACATTGAGTTCTGATGTTCAAAAAACTTAGGCCCTCATTTATGAAAGCCTTGCGCCACAGGTGCGTCACTTTTTCCCATGTTGAAAGTGACGCACCGGCGGCGCAAACCCTTCATAAATAAGGCCCTTAGTATCCAAGCCCAGGCAGCCCCTCCGACACCAATCTCCCACAACAGGACGCGATGGGAGATAGTGTCGAAGGCTGCCGAAAGTTCTAAAACCACAAGCATAGTGGGGGCCCCTCTGTCAAGTGACATCCTGATAGTATCAGTGACCACAACTAATGCCGCCCCGTGCTATGGGCCAGGCCGATTCCTGATTGCGAGGGATCAAGTAGACTATGCTGTTCCAAATATAGCATCAGTTGCTTATTTACAAAAGTCTCAAAGACCTTTGAACTACTCGGGAGAATGGAGATTGGCCTGTAATTTTGCAGCTCCATTTGGGTCTGCCAGCGCTTTACATGCGCCTTTTTTTTCAATTTCTTGGGAAAGAGGCTGTACAATATAGGCTGTATAATATCCCTGTAAAAGTCGCAAGGTAGTAAATCAATGCAGCCATGAGCTTGGCTTAATTCACTCATAAGACGGGAGCAACAGATGGACCTGATAGTTTGGTAATTAGCTGCCAAAATGAACTATTTTGATTAGAGCTGTAGCTCTCATTTTTAAATGCAATGTATGACCACCACATTCTTTTAGCATACAATCAGGTACTTCTTGCGAGCTATCAGCTGCCAGCCATTTAGCTATCATTGCCCTTTTTTCGATTTTCTAAACAAAAATGACCGCATTTGTTGTCTCTTTATTTATAATTAGATTGTTTGCCTTGCCCAACGTATTTAAGATGCTGAGTGTTCTCTGTAAGCTTATTGCAGATTTCTCTAAAATGATGGTGTTTGCAGAATAGTCTGTTATTTGCCAGATAACGATTGGGGAATGCAATGTGCACTTGCGAGGAAAGATCCTAAATCTGAAATGTATCATTTAAAAAGTGCAGGAGCCAAGCAATGTTGCTTCAGGCCTTTGTTGTGGAAGATTTCTTCACCGGCGACCATGTGTTTAATGCCTTTACAAATTGGTTCTGAAATATCCAACTCCCTAATGGCAAAAAGAGCAACAAGGACACATTTGTATTAATACACCACTTGCAAATGAATATCTTCTGAAAATTCACACATTTTACTTGTTTAGAGGCTAATTTCCAAAGGCATGTGAGAATTAAACATTTACACAGGAGTACTACTCTATGGCCTAGATCAGTGGTTCCCAAAGTTTTGGCTCCTGAGGACCCCCATTGAATCAGCACTGGAAGCCGGGGACCCCCTAGCAATCTGTATAATTTAAATTTTAAACAGTAATCCGAAAAAAATAAACACAGGTGTGAACACAAAACAGTCTAATTACTAAGAATTTTAGTATTTTATATTGAAAGAATCTGCAAAATACAAAAACCTTTATTGGGAAGGTTGGTGCTGCATCTCCATGACTAACTTTTAAATGGTTGGTTTTATTTCACACTACGAGGCTCCTGCCAGGGCCAGTCTGGAAACTCAAAGCAGTCCTGGCAAATGTTTTCAGACCAGTCCCCACAGGGTGCACACCAAGTGCAGTGAGTGAGTCGAACAACTACAAAGGGGACTTTGGGAGTTTCTCCCCCCAAGACAATTTAGGAAACAATAGTGCATTCTACAACACATTTATCATTATATATTGAATTGTATTAGCTTTAAATGAATAGTAAATGATGGCTTTACTATGCACCAGGATACGATAATCTTTATTCGGGTTCTTCAGTGATTCCCTTTTTATCACACTCCACCAGTGCCTCCCGTCTCTACATAGTCTCTCTGTCACATGTATTTCATTTGTTTTATAGCATCTCTCATACCATTGTAGGATGTCAGAGCACTTTACAACACACGCACACATATAGGGCAGATTTACAAGACCCTTGCGGAACCGGTGCGTCACAAAAAGTGACGCTCCGGCGGCGGATTTTAGTGTCCCATATTTATAAGAACAGGAAAAGCCACCCTGCGTGACTTTTCCTGTTCTTATAAATATGGCCCCTTTGCACACAGGACTTTGCGTGAAAGGTGCATTTCATGGGTTATGCTGTGAGTGTTCCCAAGCAACACCCATGAAACCAGACACATTTCCAGATTTACGAGAAATCATGCATCTGGAAATGCGTCCGAATGCTACACCTCCCCAAGGGAGGCGTAGGGAGGTGCAACAAGAAGAAATGTATTCATTTCTCCTCGTTGTTTAGGAAGATGAAAACCCCTCTAGTGATTGTTTATGTGCAGAAAGGGAATCCTACCTGAACATAAACAATCTCCCACAACGCAGGCATCCTTGCACCATGGAACAAGGGTGCCTGTGCCGGCGCATGGCAGCAGTTTGTGCACCAGCGCAGGGAGAGCACTGAGATGCAACATACTATGGTAAATATGTTGCATCCATGTGCTTTGAAAGTGACTAAGTGCAGCACAGCTAAATGGCTTGCAGCACTCACTGAGTCACTTTCCTTGTAAATCTGCCCCATAGAGACAATAAATCATACATGTAATAACATAAGGCAAAGGTGACTACTAGTTGTAGGATTCACATCATTCATACTGGTAGGCATAACACAGTGTTTAGCAATGACTTTAATAATGAAACTTTATTTCCATTCAAATAAACCTTTTTAGCAGCATCAGGATAATGAAAGACTGGGAAGAAACTTAAGTTACTATCTTGTACCTTGCAGTTTGCAAACATCTTTTTGATGCCAGTTTATACGTCTCTGTGCTAGATCACAATTGTCACTTATAAACTGCACAGAAACTAAAGAATCTCTGTGACAAAAGCAGTAACCCATTGACCTATGCAGATCAAACACAGATACAAAAAGAAATAAAGGCACACTTTCTTTGCAAAAGGCATATTAACCCTCTGTGCTACATAAATAAGTCAAGCTGCCACTGGACAAAACTCCTCTCTCTCCAGCAGGAACATTAATCACTGGTGTTATCTTGGTCTTGACACTTTTATTGTTGCTCAAAAACTTCTAATTATACTTGGAACATTTGCAGTGCTTTTAAAACTGCTGCCTGTGCAGACCCCCTGGGAATGTGTCACAGACCCCTAGGGGTCCGCGGACCACAGTTTGGGAAACACTGGCCTAGATGCATCATTGTAACATTTTGCGATTTCCCATTGATTTCTATGGGCCAAAAGGCCTATAGGAATGAATGGGAAGGCATTCACATTTTGCGATTCGCAAAATGTGAATGCAATGTCAAGGGTGCCGGGGAGGTTCAAAGAACCCCTCCCTGCACCCCTGAAATTGAACTGTAAGTGCAATTTACACACACACATGACCCAAGGACATGTGTGTGTGTAAATTAAAACTTTCAAATATGCAACTAGTGCATGTTTGAAAGTTTTCGGTAAATTAGCATGAAGTTCAACTTCATGCTAATTTACACCTTCCATATTGCGAATTCGCAATTCCAAAGTAATCATGCATTGCATTTAAGAAATCGCAAATTTTTTCCTTAATTGCGATTTACAATTTGCGAATCGCAATTAAGGAAAACCCTTCCCATTGATTTCTATGGGCCAAAAGGCCCATAGGAATGAATGGGAAGGCATTCACATTTTGCGAATTTCAAATTGCGATTCGCAAAATGTGAATGCAATTTCAAGGGAGCAGGGGGGTTCAAAGAACCCCTCCCTGCACCCCTGAAATTGAACTGTAAGTGCAATTTACACACACACATGACCCAAGGACATGTGTGTGTGTAAATTTAAACTTTCAAATATGAAACTAGTGCATGTTTGAAAGTTTTCGGTAAATTAGCATGAATTTCAACTTCATGCTAATTTACACCTTCCATATTGCGAATTCGCAATTCCAAAGTAATCATGCATTGCATTTAAGAAATCGCAAAAATCGCAATTTAAGAAATCGCAATAAAATTGCGATTTCTTAAATTGAGAAAATAGCAAAATGCTTCATGCATCCCAAAAACGGGATTTGCATTCGCAAACGGCCGAATTTTGCGATACGCACCGTTTGCGAATGTAAAAACCCTTGATGCATGTGGGCATATGTATCCAAAATACATTTGTAGCTGGGCCCCACCTCCACTAGAGTCAGCTCTTTTCCTAGAGTTATTCCCATGTGTTACTTTTCTTACAGTCCTCCAGGGCGCTGAAGGTAGTGGATGCAGGTGGTGCTCAGCACCGTAAATTAACCGAGCAGGAGATCAGAAAGAGAATGAGTTCTGAAGTGGCTTTACATTTTCTTTCTTATCTTGTCTCATTTGCTGTGTGTCTAAAGGCAGATTTCCGATTCCAGGCAACGTCTTCTGACAAATTTCTGCATATTTCTGTACCATGAAGACTGCTGTTCACTTTTCCTTTCTAAAACTGCCTAGTGATGCATTGTGTAATATAAATCAAGTGACAACCTTGCTGAGGTACAGGGAGGGTGAAATGAAAGGTTTTAAGATGTCAAATGCTTTTAAAATTCAAATTGTTTTTACCCTACAAGGCTATCCTAGCCATATATATTTGGGCACAGTGTGCCTTTATACTCTACCGCACACATACTACTGCCATACCACCTCCTGTTGAATTGACAGGACTCATTTGCTACATTTGTTGTTTGTGCAAGGATTGGATGTTCAGAATGATTTCAGTGACGTAACACTGATGGCAGCAGCACGCCCAGTCTGCAAATAGTCCGAGCACCATTCCACCACGTACGTTTAATTTATCTTTTTCAGAGATTATATTCCAAATCTCATCCAAAAACCTGCTCCTATTTGGATAAATGCTATTATTTTCGACACCTCGGCTAAATGCCTTTCTTTATGCAATCCACTGCCTGCCTTCGCCACACCAGGCGCTGGCCTTGTTTCCAACCCTGCTCCTCCCCACAAACCTCCAGCGGTGGTATAGTGCCAGACCTGTCAGGCTGCTTTATAAGAGCGGATTTATAAACTTTGGGAAAAACCTCTAAACAAGCTGCTGCAGTGCCCCCTGTCATGATGCACTATTTACCCTCTCCTTGAACAAAAGGGCCATTGCTTGTTGAAGAAACTGTTGTCTTTCTGCCACTGTATATTGCTTTCCACTCTTTTTTTTGTGACTCAAATCACAGCAGGACATTTTACGTTAGAGGCAAAATAAAGAGGGCCTTATTTACAAGCCCCTTGCGCCACTTTGGCGTCATTTTTAACATGGAAATAGTAACGTACGGGTGGCGCCAGGGGCTTGTAAATATGCACCCGAGCACTTTAGAAAATCCACTGGACGGACGACAGAATAAATCAGGAAGAAACCCGACTATTCCACTTTTGGCGAAAAGCAGGGGTCGGAGGCGAGGCCGTTAAAGGGCCAGGAACAGCAGGAAAAAATGCTTCACAGGTTTTCTACACAAGCACCAAAACATAAAATGAAGAAAAACTGTGGGGCAGATTAGCAAGGAACCTCGATAAATCGACGATAATTTTAACGAGGTTCCTTGCTAATATGCCCCTGTCTCTTTCTGGACTACGTGAAGAATCACCTTTATCTCAAAATGACCTCTCAGCGTTGAACAAGGAGATCAGAAATGTGCAGTAACGGGGAGGTTGGATTTATCAGAGGGAAAGGGTCTGTAATTTTAACACAAGCAATCTGAGACTTCACTGCGTTTGTCGGCGCTACTGGGTACCACTCAGTGGGTTCAGATAGGTCAGAGGTCGTGATACTCGTGCTAGTGCCAGGGTCTAAGTGAACAGTAAATAACATCCTGTTAATAGAACCAGCGCCAGGCGAGAAAACTATCATATTATATTTCCAACAAAATCCAAGAAAAGAACTGAAATTGAGCACCATCTGGGAGCAAGCAACGGAGCCATTAGACCAGAGATTGTGATCCTGACCTCAGGAGGAGAAAACGGCACTCGAAATATAACCACTGGCATATAACAGAACAACATCATTTTCAAAACTACATTTCTTTGGGAGTATAAACTAGGAATTACATTGATGACAGTATAAGTAAAGTCGAAAATAGTTGCAGAATAACAGACTGAACTACACAATGTTTAAGAAGGTAAAAGAACAGAAATAACTAGAACACATAACCATAGTGTATCTTCCATGATTCATGGTAGAGGGCTTGTTTTTCGCGTTAAGGTCTTTTTTTCAGATAACAGAACACTAAGATCAGACAGGTAGGTGACTGGTAAGTTCCATGACACATAAAAAGCCGCGCTAAATATAATTTTTTTAATGTTTTCGCAAAAGTCATAAATATTGGATACAATTATTAATTGAAAAAAAAGTATTTGTGACACTTGGTGCCGAAAAGAAATGTTATTGACTAAATTGGAGCTTTTTCAGGTTATACTGCAAAGAAAGAGTTTAATGCATATTTAACAAGTGTGTACTGTACTGAGTGGTAGCAGCAAAATAAACGTACCTGTTTTTCGTCAACAATACATTTGGTCTAGTGACGACGGAATCCCACAAGGAAAAGGAGGCAGCAAAACAAATAAACTATAGGTTTCAAAACTATGGGGTCTATTTCAATAGCGGGCCGTTCGCCACCACCAATATGGCGGTGGAGATCCATCTGCCATTACCTGCCCTACCATGCCCGCCTCCCATTTCCCCCGCCGTATTATGATGGTGGGGGGACCCCGGTGGACGTAAAAATCGCCCGCCGGTTTTTCGCTTTCGAAGAGTTGACCAGGCGGAAAAGGGGCTGAATATGGTGGTGGTGTCTTCAAGACACCGCCATCCAAATTACAATACAGGTGGAGAAGTGCCTTTCCATGGCGGCGTTGCTGCTATGATAAGGCAAGTGGTTCCTGAATGTGGGGGCCCGTTGCGGGCCCCCAGGGTGTTGGGGATTGGGGGTGCACATGGGGGTACCTATGGTACCCCCCTGCATATGCATGTACAACATTTTTTTTTACATTGCGGCGGGTGCTGCTGAAAACACCGCCCGTCGCATGCATCAACCTATTTAGGAAGTGCAAATGGTGCGAATCGGTAAATTCGGCCGTTTGCACTTCCTAAATACGTTTTTGGGATGCATCAAACTATTTTTCAGAATTCGCATTTTTTTGCATTTCTAAAAAATGCGAATGCATTTAAGGAATCGCATTTGTGCGATTTCTTAAATGCAATGCATCCATTTTGCGAGTTCTGAAATTGGAAGTGCAATTTTAACACGAGGTTGACCCTCGTGGTAATTTGCGAAAATGTTTCAAAATGCAAAAAAATTCATTTTTTACACTGTCATGTCACACCATTTGCACTTCCTAAATAGGTTGATGCATGTGCCCCTAGGAAACTCTATTTTGATCACAGATACTAGCTCTAGGGGATTAGGAGCTGTGCTGAAGCAAGGGGAAGGGTGAATGAAAGGAATATTATGTTTATATCTCACTGTTTGAAAGGCCAGGAGCTGAAGTACTCAGTGATAAAAAAGAAGCACTTTGCATTTATTGGGCTATCAGAAAGCATAACAATTTTTGTGAGGTACTAACTTTGTTGTAAAAACAGATCAAAAACCTCTCAAAGATGTGTTTAACATAAAGGGTTAGATGCAATATCTAGTAGAAGTTGTAAATGGGTAATTTCACCACAGGAGTTTAAATTTTACGTTGAGTACATTCTATGTGTGGAGAACATTGTAGCAGATTTCCTTTCAAGGTTGGGTAGTTAGATGGAAGTTGAGTATTTGGATGAAGTAACAGGTGGGATAATATGTGAAGATGAGTGGAACAGCCATGTGGATAACGATTAAAGGAGGTGGCTAAGTTAAATGAAGAAGGTTGGAATAGTAAAGCAAAGGTTAGTTATGAATGTGTAAAGTTCTGGGAAGTAAAGAATGAATTATCATTACAACATGTGTTGATCTGAAGGGGTACACAGTTATTTCCTCCTCTGTGCATCATTAATTGATGTTGCACATCAAGGTCACCAAGGTATATGTAAGACCAAGGAGATGTTAAGAGACTGTCTAGAGTGCAGATGCAGTGACAAAGAGTGTAAGCAAAGAATAAAACCTATGTGTGTGAGAAATCTTCTAAAGAGAACTTGGGTGGATGTGTCTTTTTGATATTTTGGATCCTGTCACTAACAAATGTTGCCAATAGTATGCAATGATATTGGTGGATATGTTTTCGAGGTTGCCGGTGTTCTGCATTCCTCAATGAATTGAAACTCGTAATGCCATTGAGTTTTTAAATAATGTTTTTGGCAGGGAAGGTTTTCCAGGTTCGATTCTCAAGGATAAAGGCGTCCAATTGGTCTCAAAGAAAATGGAACAATTTCTGTTGCAAAGAAGAATTTGGAATTGTTGCAGGGATTCTGCTCCTATACAGAACTTTGCATAGAGACTTGGGACCTCAGTGAATTAGGGTGTGCCAAAACTCACCTTAATACCCAAAATCCCCTCCCAGACTAGCATCAATGTCTCATTGGCTCTTCCAAAATACCAATGATTAGACAACCCAGAACATGCGACTTAGGTTACCTCAGGCAATGTGGAAAACACAAACACTCTTTCGTTATACTCTCATACCAGTCCAAAACAGGAAGTAAAAGAAGAAACGTGCACAATTGAATATTTATTTCTAGCGCCGTGTTCTCATGCGCTGCATCTTAGCTAATACAAGCAGACATATTATCAGAAACAAGATTGTCAGCATAGTTATTATTCCATAAAATACAAAGGGAGAAAGCATGTTATAATGCTAAATGGAAACATGTTTAAAATATACCTATATTTCACCCTCCCTTGCTAGTTGGTTATTCTATATCTACAGAAGGTCTCTTGGGATTACAAAGGCGGCCGCAAACCTCTGGTATTAACAGAAATGGATCACATCAGATTCTGCACCAGCTCTCTGCATACAAATGTTCTCCAAGTGTGTGTGATCATGCCTACGCAGTGCATCATTAAAACGCGCCAATCTCAGAGGTGGCCACAGCTGCATGTGTGTTATGTCTCGAAGGTGCGCTGATCAGTCCGAACAACAACCGCTGTGTTGAAATAACATTGAAGGCCACGGGACTCACTATTCAGACAAGGCTGCTAATATAGAAAAACATGTTATTCTCGAGTAAGCAAAACACTCTGCCAAACTCTAAACATTTAATAAAGTGTGTGCCGTGTGCAAAAGGTAGCGGAAAGGAAAAATGGATTTTAAACATCTAATAAGCTCATGTCAACTTAACACCGTGTGAATGCAAGGTTCAGCCCCACAACAGAATAAGAAACGTTCACTATATCATCGTGAGGGTATTGGTTTGTGTTGGACTTGATCCTTTTTGCAGGGTCATCACTGAACTTTTTGCCTTCCTCCTATACATTTCTGACCTGTTGTTGACTGTTTTATGACTCTGGGCACTTTACCACTGCTGATCAGTGCGAAAGTGCATATGCTCTCCCTATTGTAAATTGATGTAGGGATTAGTGATTCCATGATTGGCTGGTTTGGGTTACCTGTCAGACCCTAGTACATGCACCAGGAGTGCCCAGGGCTGGTAATCCAAATGCTGCTAGTGGGCTTGCATCACTGGTTGTGCCACCCACAGAAGCAGCCTGTAAAAGTGTGCCTAAGGCCTGCCATTGAGAGCCTGTGTGCAGTCTGGTACTGCCATGCTGACTGGGCAAGTGCACCTACTTGTCAGTCCCTAAACCTTCCCTTTTCTTCATATCATGCACCGCTATGGTAGGCCCAAGGGCAGGGTGCACTGTACGTATAAGGCCTGGTGTGTGGCATGTCCTAATAGTGAATTACATCTTATAATCCTAACAGACTCAGGAAACATTGTAGAAATTCGAGTTCAGTATGCCTGAATTCAGAATGATAAAATACATCTTTTAGTGAAGTTGGTTTTAACATTCTGTCCTCGAAAATACCACTTTTTGAAAGTATCAATCAATCAATCAATCAATCAAAGACATTTATAGAGCGCGCTACCTACCCGTAGGGTCTCGAGGCGCTGGGGGGGGGGTGCCGCTACTGCTCGAACAGCCAGGTCTTGAGCTTCTTCCTGAAGGAGAGGTGGTCTTGGGTCAGGCGCAGGTCGGCCGGGAGGGAGTTCCAGGTCTTGGCGGCCAGGTAGGAGAAGGATCTTCCTCCTGTAGTGGCTCTGCGGATGCGTGGGACGGCGGCAAGGGCGTGGCTGGCGGATCGGAGGTGGCGTTTGGGAGCATAGAAGTTGATTCGGTTGTTGAGGTAGTTCGGGCCTTGGTCGTGGAGAGCTTTGTGTGCGTGGGTAAGGAGGCGGAAGGTGATTCTCTTGTTGACCGGGAGCCAGTGCAGGTCTCTTAGGTGTCCGGAGATGTGGCTGTGTCGTGGGATGTCGAGGATGAGTCTGGCTGAGGCGTTCTGGATGCGCTGGAGCCTCTTCTGGATCTTGGCGGTGGTTCCGGCGTAGAGTGCGTTGCCGTAGTCCAGTCGGCTGGTGACGAGGGTCTGGGTGACGGTCTTCCTGGTCTCTGTGGGGATCCACCGGAAGATCTTCCGCAGCATGCGCAGGATGTTGAAGCATGACGAGGAGACAGCGTTGACTTGCCTGGTCATGGAGAGGGAGGAGTCCAAGATAAAACCCAGGTTGCGTGCGTGGTCCGTCGGTTTGGGTGCGGTGCCCAGGGCGGGGGGCCACCAGGAGTCGTCCCAGGCGGAGGGCGAGGAGCCCAGGATGAGGACCTCCGTCTTATCTGTGTTCAGCTTCAGGCGGCTCATCGTCATCCACTCGGCTACCTCTCTCATCCCTTCGTGCAGGTTGGCTCTGGCGGCGGCGGGGTCGTTGGTCAGGGAGAGGATCAGCTGGGTGTCGTCGGCGTAGGAGATTATGTATTAGGTATTTTCTTGTCTAACTATCCAAGTCTGCCTCTGCTAGGTTGTGTATTCCTTGTCTGGCATGTGAGTGACAGGGCTGGGGGATTCCAGGAGACAGGGTGAGTCAGCCCAGTGGTGAATAGAGAGATCTGCATCTAAATGGGAGGGGCGAGTTGCACCTGGGACCTGAATAGGGCTGTACCTTCCTTCTACAATAGTGGCTCCACCTCCTGTGGGGCGTCTGATGGTTCTGCCCTGCACTGTGAAAGGAAAGAAGGAATCATCTAAACAGAGTTCTCCAGGACTGAGGAGAACTGGTTTGGATTAGACAAAGGCCCCTCTGCCCTCAGAGGACAAAAGATTTTGAGGTATAAGTATTGGGACCCTGATCCCAAGAATTAAGATCGCTTTTGGACAACAAGAAGAAACCTTTGCTGAGGAGAGAAACCTGAAGAAACTGAGGAGAGACTATCCCTAAGCTGAAGTGCTGCTTGGGGGATTGGCCAGCAGTGGTTGCCTGACTGCCAAAGAAAGGAGCAAGGACTTTGTGTGCTTTATTCAGCTTGTAAGGATCTCCAAGGGCTTGAGAAAAGAGCTTGCCTCCAGCTGAAGTCTCAGGGACAACAGACGTCAACTACCAGCTCTCCAAGAGTTCTTCGGAAGTGCGTGCTGCTGTTTTGGGCCTTCTGAGGAAATGCGTGTCGCAAGCAGCTGGAAGCACAAATCAAGAGGAAAAAGGGTGTTGCAGTCGAAGCAGCTACCGTCACATCACGGATATGACGCTGCTGTCGCAGTCGCATTGCACTGTATCTCACGAAGCATCCCGCAACCCCGAAGAAGTGTGTCGCCGTCGCAGCCGCTGCCGTCGCATTGCAGAGATGACACTCCTGTAGCTTTTGCATTGCATCACATCACAAGAAGCACCGCGCATCCACGGAGAAGCGTACCGCCGTCACAACGACTGTCATCGCATCCCGGAACAACGGTGTCGCCGCTGCAGTTCTCGCATCTAACAGAAGCATCTCGCATTGTCGGGAGAAGAGTGGCGCCACCATAGCCGTTGTCGCCGCATCATGGATCAAGGGTGTCACCGCTGCAGCTGACGCATTGAGCCGAGACCTCTCGCAACATCGGAGGAGCGTGTCGCATCACGAAGGAAGCGCTATCTTTATTTTTTGTACCTGATCTTTGCCACATCTCCATCGCTGCAACACTTTCATTGTAGAAGCGTGACGCATCGTAAGGTACATTGACTCAAATTGTTGTATTTTAAGATCTAAAGAGAACTAAGCTGAACCTACCATTTTGAGTACAGTATTGTTGATTTTTGTCGTTTGTGGTCTTGTGTTATATCTATATAAAGAATACGTATTTATGATATAAAACTTGTGTGGTGTCCATCTGTAGTGTTGTCACTGGATTTCTGTATGTGTTTACAAATGCCTTACACACTGCCTCTGAGATAATCCTGCCTGCTTGTGCCAAGCTACCAAGGGGATAAGCAGGGGTTATTTTAGGAGTGTACCCCCTTACCCTGACTAGAGGCCCTATTTGTCACAAGTACCTACCTGTGCCAACTAGAGCCCCCGAAATATAACAGCTTAGTTGAAAGATTTTATATGGTCTTGAAGGAATCAATTAATATTGCAAAAATTTGTAGTAAAGAAGTTTGGAGAAATGAGATCCAAACTAGAGTGGAAATGTATTGGTTAACTCCACACTTGTTACAAGAAAGTTCCCATCCAAGCTGTTCAGAGGAAGAAAACCAATTTTTTTTAATTTGTTTCTTGTGGATGAATTAGTTTACTAGGGATAATGATGAGGAAAAGGTTCTTTGACAGCAAGCATTTGGGACATAAAATTGCTGTGGACGTAGGTGATATGGTGAGCATAAAGTTGCCCCACCCACAGGGTTATATACTGTGCCTCTGAATAGTATCAAGTTGTTTAAAAATGCTGTGAAGCTAAAGGACAACCATGTATGGAATTGGGGTAAAGTGGTGGTGATTAAATCCAAAGAGAAAAACAGAAGTGGTGGATTTATGGAAGAAAAGAATCTCAGACGTGGAACCAATTTATCAGGAGGAGTGAGAGAGTTTCTTTACCTCCTGAATTCTTGATAGACTATGTATCTGAAAAGTAATATGTGATAGTTTCTTTATTCTTAATTTCTTGAACGACTTTGTGAATAGAAGGGAAACATGTAATTAAAAAGGAAACTGTATGGAACAATAGCTCACAATTTTCTTCATTATGTATCTATTGTGTAATTGTAGGCATTTTATATGCAGTAGTTTGTATAACCTTTGTTTATTTTATTGTATAAGAGGGAGATATATGGAATCTTGGAATATTATTAAGATTTTGTGGAAGTGGTATTCTTAGAATGTACGATGAGGTTTGCGAGAAGGCAGTTAGAGGACTGCGGTATCTGCAGGTGACTGAGACGTTTTCCTGAAAACTTAATAAAACTTTAATTCAGAAGCATTGGATCCTGTAATAAACTTAATAAACCTTTCATTGAGATGCATTGTATCCTGTACTTTCACAGATATGTTATATGCTGCTGCATACCCTGTGTACATGCTCCATATTTACACTTTCAGGCATCCACCATAGCATCAGGGAAGTGTACCAAGTATTTAAAGCTTGCAGTTACATGTGCATTACACATAAAACAAGACATTCAAAAAGTATGTAAAAATAAGTTAATTGAAATATATAAAAATAAATCCTTAAGCAGTAGGCAAAAGATTCATGTAATTCGAGGTTCAAAGCAGCACTTTATAACTTGGCTTCATAAGAATAAAACATTTTAAACAATTTTCATAATTTAAATGTCTTTAAATGTGTTTATTATTTCTAAGTTCAGAAATAATTGCACATTTGTTTTTCAGCAGCCTATTTATTAATTGTTTTTTAATGTTTTTGCACAGTTATATAAGATTTGTTTTACACAAATTTCACATCTAAAAGTATATATTACTGCTTCGAAATTGGTGTCATACTACACCGTCAATTACATCGTCACAGCCATTGGATTACCTTTGATACATTTTTTTAAAAAGGAGTCTAGCTTCATAGGTGGAAGAACAAGTTTACTAGCGTTTATATGGTGCAACGAAGCATGATGAGATACAGGTAGTACCAAAAAATACGGAGTGTTGAATGCCACAAAAATGAGTTCTGCACATGCTATTGCAATGTCTTAATAGAGAATATTGGGATACAGTGGCGGCCAGAATGGATCGGAGGTAGAAGGGCGGAGGCAGAGGAGAAGGGGGAGGATGTAGGGGAAGCGGATGTTAAAGAATAAAATACAAAAAGTACCTTCTCGCTGCTTCCAAGCCGCGTCTCTCTTCTGTAGCCCTCTTTCGCTGGCCTGAACAGTAAATAGAACCAGGCTCCCAGTCAGCCAATCACAACGCTGCCTTACCAGCGTTGTGATTAATCAGAGCGCCGTGTTTCGGGGCTCAGACAATGACTGGGAGCCTGGGCATGTTTTCCCCGCAGGCTGTAAGGCAGTCTGTAAGGAAAAGTGTTCAAGACTGTTTGGCCAGCCCAACAGGGCCACCAAGCAGTCATTGCGTACTCAGGAGGGTGCTACCACTCCTTCCCTGATCCGCCCCTTCACACAAAGCTGCGGTAGTAGGAGAAAATAATGCAGGTTATTATTATTTTAGTTTCCCTTTATTTCACTGCAGTGAGGTGATGTTCAACCGCCTAAGGGGAGGAGCTGCCACTGTTGGGATATACTATTGAATGAGACACCCAGGGGGACATGCTGAAACTTACGGTGGTCTGATGGGATGTTATGCATTTCCATGAGAAAACATTGCCTTTGTGTGGGATTCGCAAGGTGAACATTACTATAAGCCAGGTCATCTCTCTTCTCATTGCTCTTATTAAGGACCAAGGCCACCCCATATATCTTGAATTTGGCAAAGGATACCACTCTTCCCGTGATCCAAGAACTTATCAACAGTTCTATCTCCTCTGGAGTCGTTCCCTCACCATGGAAAAATGCCGTGGTTAAATCATTGAAAAAAAACCTAATCTTGATCCTAGAACAATGAGGAACTATCGGCCAATCTCCCTACTCCCAGTAGTCAGTAAATTCTTGGAAAGGCATGTTAATTTGGTCTTTTTTTAATTTGTAGAATCAAACTTTTTGCTCCATTCCTCACAAACTGGGTTCCAGCCATGTCATGGTACAGAAACAGCTATCCTAGCTGTGGCAGAAGAGTCCAGGAGGATCCTGGATCAGAGAGGTGTTTCTGCCATTATCCTCCTTGACCTTAGTGCGGCCTTTGACACCATCAACCATGCCATCCTGATGCACAGACTCTGGAGACTGAGAGTGTCAGGAGATGCAGCCATGTGGCTAGACACCTTCTTCTTGCTGTGTGTGTGTTTCTTCCCTCCTGAGGCGGAAAGCCGGGAGGTTCTTGGTGATTGTATTGTGTGAATTTCTGTACCCTCTCCCTTCTGTGCCACGATCTTTTAAAAATTTTAATATTCATCTTACCTATTGCACTTTGCACTTTGCCTCGAATAAGGAGGGCATTGACATTGTTTCCCTGCCATTCCCGCAACTTGGGCCAGCTCTCAGCCGAGTTAGGTGCTGAGTCGGCCGGTCCCGGGGATCGTTTTAGGAGCGGCCATCTTGGATAGGGAGGAAGCGCTTTCAGCAGTCCAACGCTCAGTATATAAGGGGACGGGCATGGCTCCGCGCAGCGGACGTGAGAAGCGGATGCGCCAGACCTGCGCCGGAGTCGCGCCAGAGTCTAGCCCGTCTGCGCCCGTCAGCGCTGAGGAAGCGCTGGGGGCCAGGCAGGCCGCTCATTTAGGTCCCCATGCTCCTGATAGCCCTCTAAACTCCCTACGGACATTGCTATCCTATAAACCCTCGCTTAAATCCTGTCACCACACGTTCCCACCCGAGGATTTACCGGATGCCCTCAAGTGCCAATGCACGGGGAGAGAGGAGAGCTCCTCCCTCCATATCTCCCACAATAGGCACTCTAGACCAGGAATTCACAAGTCCCCCTGGCCGATTAGAGAGACTGGGTTTCTTATGAACACCAGATCCCTAATTAAGAACAATTTTGCCTTCAGGGATTTTATTTCCGATAGAAAAACTCCCTGGGCATTCATCACGGAGACCTGGGCTGCAGAGCATACTGGGCCAGAGCTCCTGAATGATATCCCGGAGGGGTACTCGTTGGCAAGAATGTACAGAGAGGGGCGAATGGGGAGGGGGCTGTGTATTTTACATAGAACTTCTATAAGTTGTCGAACCGAGCATCTTTCCTCACCACGTGACTCCTTTCAGGCCCTATACTTTGCTCTGAATCCTTCCCCTACAATCCCCTTCGCTGGGATCCTCATTTACAGGCCTCCTGGTCCGAGACCATCCTTCTGTCAAAACCTACTTAAGGTACCGGAACCCTATATTGATAGACCCAACTTTACCATTCTTGGAGATTTTAATTTCTATTAGGAGATGGATAATTCCTCAGATACCGTCCTTCTGTTGGACTCACTAGCCTCCTGCGGTCTAAAACAAAGATTAGAGGGTTCCACTCCCACAGCTGCACATAATCTGGACGGGGTCTTTACCAACGACCCTAGGGTAGAGATCTGGACTCCCTTTCCTCTGTCTTGGTCAGATCATATGGCCATCCCCCTGGACTTTACACCGCCAAACCTTCCCACTCCCCTAGCAGACCCCAGTAAGTGGGAATTAAAAAGGAATTTTAGAGAGATAAATAATGATTCATTAGCTCCCCTTTTGTCCAGTTACCGTTCATCACTAGTAAGGGATACTGACAGCGCAGCTCTTGACCTGCATAATTCCATCCTAAAGGCAGTGGGCAAACTGGCCCCGGTCAAGCAGCATTACTCCGCCAGAAAACGCCCGTCGGCACCTTGGTACTCTGACACCCTCAGTTCACTAAGGCAGGGATGCAGGAGACAAGAGAGACTCTGGAGATCTAATCTCGATCCAGATGAAAAGAACAAACATAAACTCTTACTTAAAGAATATAAAACCGCGGTACTTGCGGAAAAGAAAGAACATTTTTCCAAACTGACTGCCTCCCTCAGCTCCACTAGGGAATTGTTCAAAATCGTCGAGTCTTTGTCAGCTTTGCAATCCCCTGATCCTACAATAGCAATCCAGGAGCTCTGCGATCAGATTTCAACTTTCTTCAATGAAAAGATAACTGGCATCCATTCAGGCCGAGAAGTTCTTTATCAAGAACTAGGACCCTCAGCTGTCCCAGTGCCACATCCCGCGAAAGCAGTTCCAATAGAGTCGCCACAGGGTAATCTTAGCATCTTCCCCCTGCTCACACTAGAGCAACTCAACCTGCTTGTAGAAAAGCTTAAATCAGGATCCCCCCTCAACCCTTGTCCCCTGAAGATCTTTAAAGAATGCAGGGATGTTCTTCTTCCTGCTTTTCTGGAAGTCATCAACCTGGCAATCCAGGAAGGTGTCTTCCCGACCCCCTGGAAAATGGCCAAAGTTAAGCCCCTCCTAAAAAAGGCCTTGTTGGATCCCGGGACTTTAAAGAACTTCTGGCCTATCTCACTACTCCCAGCCCCCGCAAAAATGCTAGAGGCCCATCTAAACAGCCATCTGAGTGCCTTCTTGGAGATCTCCAGCCTACTTGACCCCTCCCAGGACGGCTTCCGGAGGTCACATAGCACTGAGTCCGCCCTGACAGTTGTCACAAATAACATCTGTGCTAAGGTCGACAGTGGCCAGACCACCCTTCTGGTCCTGCTCGACCTTACAGCCGCATTTGACACCCTATCACCCTCCATTTTAACCAAATGCCTTAGGGAGATAGGAGTGGACGGGCCGGCGCTTAGCCTCCTGAAACCTTTCCTGGATGGCCATGCACAGAGGGTCAAGCTGGGCGATTTTCTTTCCCCAGCCAAACCTGTGCAGTGCGGGGTGCCTCAGGGTTCGTCCCTGAGCCCCACGCTCTTTAATATCTATGTAACACCGCTCACCAGACTTGTAAGATCATTTGGGTTGGAAGTTCTATCCTACGCCGATGACACCCAGATCATGGTCTCCCTCTCACAAACTGCTGACATCACAGCTCGGAACTTAAAAAACTGCATGGAAGCAGTTGCAGGCTGGATGGTGAGGAATTTCCTCAAATTAAATGGGGAAAAAACGGAGGTGCTGATCTTCGGAGGCAAGGAGGAGATCTGGTCAAACGACTGGTGGCCCATCGCCCTTGGAGCTTGTCATACGCCTTCTCAGTCTGCTTGGAACCTGGGTGTTATTTTCTATACCAAGCTCTACTTTGACAAACAGGTCAGCAGGACGACTTCCACATGTTGCAGTGTCCTTTGAACCTTGAGGAAATTAGTACACTATCTTTCCACGAGGCCCGTAAACTGGTTACGGTGGCTCTAATTTCCTCAAGATTAGACTACTGCAACGCGCTGTACCTAGGAATTAATAAACTACAGGTACAGCGCCTTCAAATAGTACAAAACGCAGCAGCTTGGTTTGTCGTAGATGCCCCAAGGTTTGCCTCCGGCTCCTCAATCAGGAAGGATTTGCATTGGCTCCCCATCCAAGCAAGAATAGAGTTCAAGGTCCTTTGCCTCACCCACCGTGCTTTACATGGTCTTGGATCAGAAGACGTCAGATCCTTGGTGACCCTCTATGTCCCCGGCAGGGCACTTCGCTCAGCCAACAAATATCTGTACCCAAAATCAACAAAGTCAGATGGGGTGAAAGGGCTTTCTGCTCCCTTGCGCCCAGGATTTGGAACACCCTGCTGGCCGAGATTAAGGGACAAACCTCCCATTCTCTCTTCCGAAGGGCTCTGAAGACCTGGCTCTTCAGGGAGGCATACCTGTAATTGGCACGCTCCACTTTTCTATCACACAGTTTTTCCATCCTCAGCGCCTTGGCGCCTACGGGCAAAGTTGCGCTTTACAAGTCCTATCTCAACTCAACTCAACTCAACTTGGAAGACAGATCTTTTCAGGTCTTTAAAGGAGAAGTGGTGTCTAAACGTATGGCTCTCAGTTGTGGGGTGCCTCAGGGATCCTCACTGAGTTCCACCCTATTCAATGCATATATGAGGCCGTTGGCTGACATAGTACAACCATTTGGCATTAAAATGGTCATGTATGCCGATGACACACAACTTGTTGTGGCCTTAAATCGTCCTGAAAATTCATACGCAAGTTTAGGCCTGTGACTAGAGAAAGTTGCACAATGGATGAAGCTCTCCTGTTTAAAATTGAACGGAGATAAGACCGAATTCATGCTCCTAGGCAACTCCCCCATCTGTAGCACAGGACCACTATGGCCAAAATGTTCGGCCCCACACCACCGGAGAAAAATCAGAGCAAAGACTGGGTATGTGGCTGGACTGCTCACTGACTTTTGGATACTAGACTGTCAAATTGTCAGCAACATGCTATGGCATCATGAGGGTGCTTCGTGGAATGCTCCCCCTTCTCGGCAAGAAGAATAATGATCCAGGCTCTCATTTTTTTACGAATAGATTATGGAAATGCACTATACCTCGGAGCCACGATAAACAGATTCCAGATCACCCAGAATTTTGCAGCTCGTCTGCTTCTGGGTTTCTCTCATAGGCAATCAGCCAAACCCGCACAGAAGACTTTACACAGGCTGCCTCTATAAGAAAGAATCACATTCAAGGAGCTTTGTATTGCCCATAAGTCCTTCGCAGGAAAAGGACTGGTAATCAATGATCCCTGATTATCCAATACCATCCTAACCGAAGCCTTTGCTCATCGAATATGCTGCTCACAACAGTTCCAAAAATAAAGAGGGCAAGGGGCCGTTCTTTCGCTTGTAACGTTGAAAATTGTGGAACACCCTCCCCCTTGACATTCAACAGGAAACCAACCACCTGTCTTTCAGAAAACAACCTAAAACCTTGTTATTTTAATTTAATTCAATTACATTTAGCAGAGCTGGCCTCAAGGTCCACGTCCGCAGATAGCGTTGGGATGCCTTATGGCAGCTATGCGCTTTATAAATGTTTATTTCATTCATTCATTAAGGTCACTTCATTGTAAACTTAGATGAAGTGTACATAAGGGATTGGCTGTGGCAGTTCAAATACACAGTAGCACAACATCAAAGTAAAAGTTTCAGAGAAAGCCAATGAGCATAAATTGTCTGATTGTTAGGAAGTACCCAAATACTGAGCTCCCTCCATGTTGCCCGCATCCATAAGAGCATCAATAGATATGTAGTTTTATGAGGATTGGTTCCTGTAGTGGAGTACCTCTTGTCATAGATCACACTTGTTTTTCTTATATTTTTTCTATTCCTCTAGACTACCAACAGTGCATTAAAGTTGTTTAGGGTTCTGTTCCATTGGGGATTGCTGGTAACAAGACACCGCGAAACAAAAGGGGATGATGGACGGAGCGTTTGAGCAAATCAAACACTCACCCCCAGTCAACTGATCTGGGTTTAATCCATCACCATTCTTTAGCTCACTCAGCCACCCCAGTTCAGACATGGCCATATGCAAATCAGTTTGACCCTGTGCCTCATGGGAACATTCCAGCCCGAACTGCCAAGCCATGTCTTCCCTGGACCGGAAACAAGCATCCTGGGACCGGTTTCGGATTCATAATCCTCATTAGCCAGGCTATCTTGAATCCAGTGGCCAAGTGAGCAAGGGACTCACGTCTGAGCATACCCTGCCATGCCATGTCTTCCCTGGACCGGAAACAAGACACCAGCAGCTCAGTGCATTTGAGAAATCCTTCATCCATGTGGACTTACAACTTCATTGCTTAAACGTTTTTGCTTCTGATGGCCACAGCTGTATTCTAAAGCAAACACCACCAAAATGTTCCCAAAACGGTAATGAGAACTTCTAAGAAATCAAGTATAGTGCATTGTGTAAATTTCATCAAAACACCAAACCCCGTCATTCCCAAGATTGCTCCGCTGTAGGTGTTTTCACTCTTCATAACGCTACACTCAAGCTTAGGGAGTAACTGCTGTGGACTCCTGGAAATATTTTTTTACAAATTTCGGGTCTTGGTCACAACAGAACATGTTTGTTGTACCCCATACAATCTGTACAGCATTTATAGGAATGTTCCTTTGCAAATCAAAACCCATCTCTCGGAAGATCATCTGTGACCTTAACCTGTCAGCCTTCAAAAAATGTTGTGTAGGAAATCTGACTTTTCTTCATTGTAACTCTCAATTGTATTGCCAGTTTTTAGACTCTGACATTAAGGTACTGCTTTCCAGAATACACCATTGTGCTCTGACCCTTGAAACAGGGAAAAATTGGCTAATCACTAATAACAGTATTTACCTTTTTTATAAGGCCATAGTATATGATGCGGAAATACACCCGTGGCATGACATGGCATGGCTTAACTGTCGCAGTGTAAAACCAGAAATTCAACCTGATAAAATAACCCTTTTTGACAGGTAAAAACATCCCATGTAAATATTAGTAAATCACCCCTATGCTAGCCTTGTAGCCCACAAAGTAGGGTGCATAGTATTTAAAAGCGGGACATGTAGAACACTGATATTACCATGTGTTCCGATGCCGACTGGCCCAACACCGCAGGAGTCAAGAACGTCCCAATCCTCTACCCTCACCGTGACCCCCAACACCCGCAATCAAAACGGATGGTGGAGAACACGACACCGGGAAGAGGTGGGTAATAAAACAAGGGAACCCAAGGTCTTGGGGAACACAGCTCGTCTCCTCTGGCTTCTTGGCAGCTGTCAGCTTGACACAGATGAGACCGCTAAAATGAAAAAAGGGGACAAGATTAAACACACCCCTACTAATATTAGCAATGCCAAGTACACACACGAACCACCGACCTCCCTGCTTACCCCAGTTAACAAACGGGAGTGGCTTGATACGAAACAGGAATTCTTCCACTGCAATCGTGTTGGTTGTTTCTTGCGTAACCCCAGACCAACCACGCCCCCTCGGGAAACACCGAGAATGTCAAAGGGGGTGGAATTCACAATTCATAAGACAAAAGGGGACAGGGGAAAAAAGGCATCAAATAAATACGAAAGACACCCAAAAAAACCCTGGAATCTAAGAAAGAACACGAAGGTAGCGCAAAAACCGGCCGTTTTTCAGCTCCTTCATGAACCCTCCCAAACACAACGTACAACAAGATGGTTTGGATACAAAAAAGGGATAATACCGGGACGCCAGAACTCATAGGAAATGCAGCCGCGAATCCCAGAACGTCACCGAAGAACAAAAACAGGTCCCCACAAAGATTTCAGGAATGCCCACAGGAATAGGAAAACAGGGAACAGGGAAAAATGGGGATCAAAACCCAGCGCTGGAACAGAGCTCGAAGGAAGGGGAACAAGGTAGAACCACAGGAACAGGAATCACACGGCAAGGGACCAATAAAGAAACCAAGCGCCTGTTTCCTGTTGGCAGCCCCCTTTTAAAGCGAGCCCTAGGGAGCGTCCATAAATTTGCATATGCACTTGGCACTTTAAGAAAAAAACGCTGAACGGAGAACTAGACTGAAGGCACCAGGCCCCCTTGAACCCCAACAGTACCCCCTCCCGAAAGCCTTCTTACAGGCCTAGGTTTCCCAGGGTGCAGGCGATGAAACAGACAAACTAACGGGGCAGCATGAACCCTACTCGCCGGAACCCAAGAACGGTCCTCTGGGGGGTAAACCTTCCAGTCAATAAGGTAATATAGCCGTCCCTTCATCCGCTTGGAATTTAAAACAGTTTTAACCTCGTACTCCACGTTATCATCTATCAAAACGGGAGGAGGCGGTGGCAACTCTTGAGAAGTGGTGAAGTATGGCTTCAACAAAGAGGTGTGAAATACAGGATGAATACCATACTCAGCCAGTAAAGTCAACCTGATCGCAACTGGATTCACCACCTTCTGGACAGGAAAGGGACCTACAAACCGAGGCTGTAATTTTCTTGGTCCCGGCAACTTCAGATTCTTCGTTTCTAGCCAAACCCTATCCCCAACCGCATACAGAGGAGCTGGCCGTCTATGCCTGTCTGCCTGTACTTTCATGGCTTTCTTGCACTCAAATAATTGCTGTTGGGCTTTCTTCCAGAATTCAATCAAACCCCTACTCAGGGAATCCACTGCTGGTACCCTCTCAGATGGCTGAATAGGAATTGTCTTGGGATGGAACCCATATAACAATAAAATGGTGACATGCCTAAAGCTGAGTGCATGCTGTTTTTATATGCAAACTCAGCCACAGGAAGGGCTTGTACCCAACTGCCCGTCAGTGACATTAGCAAACAGCGCAAATACTGCTCCATAGTTTGATTGGTACGTTCTGTTTGCCCGTCACTTTGTGGATGGTAAGCTGTTGACAAACGTACTTCTATCTATAATGACCGACACAGGGTAGTCCAAAAATGTAAAACAAACTGTGCTCCTCTATCTGAAACAATGGCAGTAGGAACCCCATGCAGTCGGATCACTTGGGCCATAAACACATCAGCCAATTCTCTAGATGTGGGTAACCCTGGCAAGGGAACGAAGTGAGCCATTTTAGTGAATAGATCCACAACAACTAAAATGGCCGTAAACCCTGTATCAAGCGGCAAATCGGTCAAAAAAATCCATATTGACCGTATGACAAGGGGGAGGGAGGCACTGGCAAAGGGTGCAACAACCCAGATGGAGACATGTGCGGGGACTTACTAACAGCACACACCGGGCATGAGGCCACAAATACCTGTACATCATGGGCCAGAGACTTCCACCAAAACCAAAGCATACACGGCTCTTCGGTCTTATTGACCCCCGGATCCAAATCAATACGGCAATCAAAAGCCCTGTGTGGTGGCAGTACACACGCCTGATCCTTATCAAACATCTCCTTATATGCCACAAACGAAGGAGGCAAACTGTTCTGAATGCAACCACTTGCTGCACAAGACAACGGAGACACCCAATCAGTCGCCTCACAATAACAGTGAAGAAGACAATACTCCGAATCAAGCGTGACCAACCTTCTCGCCCAATCGATTCTGGGATTATGGGCCTGTAACCAGGGCACCCCGAGTACCACCCCAAATGCTGGTGCGATAATCAGATCGAAACAAACCGTCTCAGAATGCTCGTTATCGAATGTCATCAACAAAGGCTCGGTTTGTCGTACAATCGATCCAGAGGTTAGCTCCGTGCCGTCAATAGCCCTCACGGGCTCAAGTTGTTTCTTCATCACACAGGGAACCATCAACTTCTTGGCCAACCCGATGTCCATAAAGTTCCCTGTTGCCCCACAATCCAATAATACCGACAAGGAAGCTCTACCACTAGATGAATAAGCGAAGCAAGCCGATACCGTGAAATGATGAGGGACTCTTTGAACCGCCCCTTGTACGTCATATGGATTACAAAAACCATTTTCAAGGACAGAAGGACTCTCACTATCCCTTCCCACGAAAGCCACAGCCTTATTCTCCGGCATCCGGGACGGTTTCACTGGACACTCTCGAGCAAAGTGTCCACCCCTCCCACAATACAAACACAACGGCAACAAACGCCTCCCCTCCTTTTCCTCCTTGGACAAAGGATCCCACCCAAAGGCATAGGTTCGGGATCTGTTTTTACGCCCCCATTCTCAGATGTTTCTCTCTTGGTTACAGTTGTCCTTGGGGGTTGAAACCTGATCTTTTCCCCTTTTCTTTCACTCATTCGATGGATGAGTTTAACAACCAAATCGACGAACTCAACACAATCTTCGGGGGGGTCTACAACCTGAGAGACTATATCTTTTAAGTCCTCGCACAACCCCTGATAAAATAAAGAGGTTCTTTTTGCCATGGGCCATTGTGTCTCTGCTACTAGGCGAGTGAAAGTAGCCACATAACCCAGAAGATCCTGCTTACCCTGCTGTAGCTTTAACAATTCAACATCGCTTGCCTGCATGAAAGCATGCTTAGCAAACAGACTATGCATCTGGTTCTTAAAGGCCGGGAAACTACTTAACACAACGTCATTGTTTTCCACTAAGGGGACTGCCCAACTAGCTGCAGTACCCGGTAGATATGAGATCACGAACGCTACCTAAGTAGTATCGTCAGTAAAAGCGGTTGGTCGACACATGAAGTTCAAATGGCACTGGTTCATGAATATAGCATATCTGCTACTATCCCCGGAAAACCTCTCTGGAGCTGCTAGAGGCACCGGCACGGGAGTGTTCACTGTAACAGACAAAGGAGAAGGAGACCCACTCTGTTCCCACACCTCTCATATTTAAATGTGGCTGGTTGAATCAAGGGGGGCCTAGCCTTAACGGAGGGATCCCTCCCTCTTCTCTTAGTGCTTTCCTTCACCTCACTCAGTGTCCCCCGTAACTCCTGATTCTCCTGACGCAGGGATTGGACTTCACCATGCATGTGCGCTAAAGCCTGCATGATTTCCTGCATCGGAGAAGCCCCCCCTGCTGCCTCCTCAACCATTCTTCACTCGGGCGGTGTATTAATTCGTGGGCTTGGTTTTCTGTTCCGATGCCGACCTCCCAACACCGCAGGAGTGAAGAACGTCCCAATCCTCTACCCTCACCGTAACCCCCAACACCGCAATCAAAATGGATAGTGGAGAACACAACACCGGGAGAAGGTGGGTAACAAAACAAGGGAACCCAAGGTCTTTGGGAACACAGCTCGTCTCCTCTGGCTTCTTGGCAGCTGACAGCTTGACACAGATGAGACCGCTAAAATGAAAAAAGGGGACAAGATTAAACACACCCCTACTACTATTCCCAGTGCCAAGTACACACTCGAACCACCGACCTCCCTGCTTTCCCCAGTTAACAAACAGGAGTGGCTTGATACGAAACAGGAATTCTTCCACTGCAATTGTATTGGTTGTTTCTTGCATAACCCCAGACCAACCACGCCCCCTCTGGAAACACCGAGAATGTCAAAGGGGGTGGAATTCACAATTCATAAGACAAAAGGGGACAGGGGAAAAAAGGCATCAAAGAAATACGAAAGACACCCAAAAAACCCCTGGAATCTAAAAAAGAACAAAAAGGTAGAGCAAAAAAAGGCCGTTATTCAGCTGCTTCATGAAACCACCCAAACACAACGTACATCAAGATAGTTTGGATACAAAAAATGGATAATACCGGGACGCCAGAACTCATAGGAAACGCAGCCGCGAATCCCAGAACGTCACCGAAGAACAAAAACAGGTCCCCACTAAGAGTTCAGGAATGCCCACAGGAATAGGAAAACAGGGAACAGGGAAAAATGGGGAACAAAACCCAGCACTGGAAAAGACCGCTGGAACAGAGCTTGAAGGAAGGGGAATAAGGTAGAACCACAGGAACAGGAATCACACAGCAAGGGACCAATAAAGAAACCAAGCACCTGTTTCCTGTTGGCAGCTTTAAGAAAAACCGCTGAACTCTGAACTAGACAGAATGCACCAGGCCTTCTTGAACCCCAACACCATGTAGCCTGTAGAAGCAAGGCCCAAAACACTACTTTCACTGTGGCAGCCCTTGCTGTCTCATGTAGAAAACTAGACTGCTGTTCAATATGCTAATACTGATCTCCGCCAAAGAGCCTCTTCATGGGTGCCAGTCGGGCATTGCAGTGCCACCCGACGAGGAGCAAAGCCCAATGATGAAGCATGAAATCCTTCGGGGTGTGTGAGGGCACTTTTTAGAACCACCGACCTCCCTGCTTTCCCCAGTTAACAAACGGGAGTGGCTTGATACGAAACAGGAATTCTTCCACTGCAATTGTATTGGTTGTTTCTTGCATAACCCCAGACCAACCACGCCCCCTCGGGAAACACCGAGAATGTCAAAGGGGGTGGAATTCACAATTCATAAGACAAAAGGGGACAGGGGAAAAAAGGCATCAAAGAAATACGAAAGACACCCAAAAAACCCCTGGAATCTAAAAAAGAACACGAAGGTAGAGCAAAAAAAGGCCGTTATTGAGCTCCTTCGTGAAACCACCCAAACACAACGTACAACAAGATAGTTTGGATACAAAAAATGGATAATACCGGGACGCCAGAACTCATAGGAAACGCAGCCGCGAATCCCAGAATGTCACCGAAGAACAAAAACAGGTCCCCACTAAGAGTTCAGGAATGCCCACAGGAATAGGAAAACAGGGAACAGGGAAAAATGGGGAACAAAACCCAGCACTGGAAAATACCGCTGGAACAGAGCTTGAAGGAAGGGGAATAAGGTAGAACCACAGGAACAGGAATCACACGGCAAGGGACCAATAAAGAAACCAAGCACCTGTTTCCTGTTCGCAGCTTTAAGAAAAACCGCTGAACTCTGAACTAGACAGAAGGCACCAGGCCTCCTTGAACCCCAACACCATGTAGCCTGTAGAAGCAAGGGCCAAAACACTACTTTCACTGTGGCAGCCCTTGCTGTCTCATGTAGAAAACCAGACTGCTGTTCAATATGCTAATACTGATCTCCGCCAAAGAGCCCCTTCATGGGTGCCAGTCGGGCATTGCAGTGCCACCCGACGAGGAGCAAAGCCCAATGATGAAGCATGAAGCATGAAATCCTTCGGGGTGTGTGAGGGCACTTTTTAGAAAAGACCTTTCTTACCCTAGGAACTGTGCACTACTGGTATTCCTACCTCTGGGAAGGGACCATAGACAAAAATAGTTAACCCACTATTTTTACAGTTATAAAAACCCAAATCAATGGTGATGTTAGATTTGTAATAAATATTAAGGAAAAGTAAGTTTTAGAAAATTACTTTTTCTCTGCCTAAAGTACCTGAATGCTAATTTGCATTAACTTTCAAACAACTACAAACTGTACTTAGCCCGGGGAGTTCACATCTTTTTTCAAATGATCTAGTCTAGTTTCCTGGATGACTTGTTGGGGGTTATCTTTGCTAATAGTTTTAACCTTCATTTTCAAATCAATGCCATGGCCAAGATAGAAAGTTAACAACTCGGATTGAAATCAGACATTGTATACCTGACAAAAATCTGAAGAATATTGTTCAAGCTGAGGTTCTCTTAAGACTTGATCGTGGCTACTCAGTCCTCACAGGATTATCTAAAATCCATCTCACCAGCTCAAATGTGTGCTAAGTGCAGCAGGCATCCAGATTTGTTGGTGGATGCAAAAATCTTGACCACATAAATCGAATACTTTTATTGCTTGGGTGACTCCCATTGATGCTAGAGAAGAATTTAAAGCTGCTTGTATCACACACAGGCTGTGTTTGTTGCTAGCCTCTTGTTAATACATGATGAGAAGTGCCGGCATCTTCCAATGTGTGGGTAACTATGTTGCCCTCAATTGAAGACTCATCCACACCGAGTTCTGCTGAGCTTCTCATTGCTCCTGGAGATGGGGCTCCTGACCCAATGCCATAAGATTGCCATGCATCTCCTTCTGAGTGGGATGCTGTGTTTGTTGCCAGCAATTGAGGACTCATTCACCTAGAATCTTGCTGAACTTCTCATCGTTCCTGGAGGCAGGGTCCTTGATCCCAAAACCCGAAGAGGTGCCTCCATCTCCTGCTATTCTTGGTGCTGTGTTTGTCACCAGCAACTGAGGAATCATTTTCCCAGAATCCACTAGATTCTCTTGGCTCTGGGGGGCAGGTCCCTGATCTCAGCACCATAAGAGGTGCCTGCATCACCCTCTGTAAGGGACACATCTGGGCAAGGACCGGGACAAGAGACGGCTCATCTGCACCAGTTAGCAGCCAGCAGAAGCTGGCTGGGTCACTCCTTTTTGGTCTTCCATATGTGTGCTTGCCCTGCTCAATCTGCTGAGACTTGTATATTCTGTCCAACATGGAAAAGAGAAAGGCATTGAGTATTGTTAACAATCATCCTAAAATCACCACTAATTGCATCATCCTAGGGTGCATCATCATGAAGGCGATTGTGCTCACAGAAATTAGACTTTCTCTAGAGTATGCGAGTCCTGATGTTCTGTGTGCAACTGTAGGTGAAACGAGCCATGACTTGAATGACACATCATCAATTGTCTCGCACCTCGCCCATCCCTTTGTGGCTTCGGATCTAACATCGCTCCCTGCACTGAAACATAAAAAAAAGGAGGAACCTGGCTGGAGTCTGCTGCTGACCCCAACAGAGTCTCCTCTTTTTTTGGTACTGATCATTTACGCTTGGTGCTGTTTTATAATAAATTTCATAAGTTGCTGAATGGATATTTGCATACCATAAAGAATGTCTGGAGTACCTAGAATCATCCCTCTCAGCTTCTCAATCTGCTCCAACACGGTACGTTTTGAGGTCACAACCTTCGCTAGCATATGGTACTCAACCAGCCACTCCCCAAGAAACATTGAATTATGGCTCTGCAGTGGCCCAACCATGTTGTCCTCGCTCATTCAGTGCCTCCTGTTTTGTTATGGACTAAAGCAATACACATGGAAGTACAGAACTGCGACCACTTGCAACTGCCGCTAGCTTATAAACTTTTGGGATTACCTAATATTAAGCTTGTTCATAAATGTTGTCCTTAGTGGTGTCCCTAAATTAAAGTGCCGTCAGATGGAGCCTGTGGGGGCAATTTACTCAGAGTACTGCATTGGTTATCTTCAAACTTACGTTTTAATGTGCATGTTAGCAGCCATATTCCAATGGCAGAAGGGTGAATTGGGTTTGAACAGCTAAGAAAACTTTGACTGGTGATTGCATTTCTATTAATTTAGAAACCTGATTTATGTACATGACGTTCCCATCTTCAGGTTCCTCAAAAAGGAAGTAGAGTTTCATAATTCTCTTTCCTCCTGGTTACTTCTATAAGCCTCCTGTGGATAAAGGCTTGCATTTTGCTTTCCTGAAACAGCTTACCACTATTTTGGCTAGTACGCAAGTACGCAAGTCTGGCTGTCAGGAAATGATCTCCTGTTCCGAAACAGATTTGAGGGCCTTCAAAATGTCAAGGCTACAGTATGGCTTGTCACAGATTCTAATATGATTCAAGCTATTGGGAACCCGCTACCTGAGACCGCATGCATTAACTCTGGGATTATTTTAAATAATACACATAACCAGATTACCATACAAAATATGAGTTTGAATATTATGCCTGCATGAATACAAAAATATCCCTGTGTGACTGACTATCCCTGGTTAACAATAATAATTTAATTTAATTTAATTAAACCTCCCTACCTACTCTTTAAACTGTAATGTATAGGCCTGTTAGTCCATCCCCACTTTTCCTTCCTGCTCAGTGTGTCAGGACTATCAATTTAGGTTAGGTTTGTTTTAAATATAGGGATGCCTGCTGTGGAAATTAAGAAAAACAAGGCACAGATAGTGCTAGCGAAGTGTATGCATAACTTTAATTTTTACTTACTCAAGTTTTATAGTAATAATTTTATTAATTAAACCAATAAGAATGTTCTCTTGTAGCTTAGCCTCACAAATCATCTAAAGCACAAACATGGCTTTTTTACATAGGAGTTTGATATAATATTCGGTGCAGACTTTAATGCTGAACTCAATTCAGACACCCATGAATTGGGCCATACAAACATGTACTTGTTAGGTGCTTCTATTGATTGCAGGGGTGTGGAAGTAAGTAGTTACATTATTGACCAAGAGCTAGTTAATATTTGTAGACTGAGAACTCAGGTGGGGCTTATGGGACCATCCTTTCATGGGAGGATTGCTAATCAATTATTGACTATAAATTTGCAACAAAGGGCCTTAAACAGCATGACATAAAGGGCACACTTCCTGATATAAACCACAGGGATCATAATCCTGTAACTGTTTTGGTTACTCTGCCTTTGAAGATTACTAGTTGTCAGATTAAGATAGAAGTCAGCCACAGGCTCAACATAAAGGTCTAAGGTTGGAGCTTGCCGAACTGTTTATTTTTTATCTACTTGAGGAATCTTCATATAAATAAATACAAGATGCCGAGGTAGGTTCCCTTGTTTTATGAAACTTCGGAGAACAAGCTTCAGTTGTGTTTACAAGCCTGAGCTAACTCTCCTTCTGTGGAATCTGGATCACGCACAGTGTGTTCCAGATTCCACCAAAGAACCATAGAATACTACACATATCCCTTCTTTGCAAAATATTAATAGAGATTACCAAAACACAACAGAATGATAATATAAGATCTTAAATATTAGCTAAAATTATATAACTTTAAAGTGAAAGAGAAATAAACAAATGCATAAACGAGAACCTTGTAACATGGAAATGTATGTACTCATATCATAGTCTTTGCACCGTACTGGTACATGTCTTTGTCTCACATTAACATATGGCTTCTCCCAAGGTTGGAAGAATATTGATAACCCTTCCACCAGTTCATATTTTCACGCAAGACTTTTTGATCTCGTAATGGACGAACTCCATGGTTAACATCATTAGAAGGAAACCCTTTTGGAACTTTCACAACTTTTGAAAAACTCCAAACATTTCCATCAGTCAACTCCACAACTTGTCTCCCAACCCTAACCACCCTCATGGGAGCAGAAAACCAAGATTCACCTGTCCTCACAATTCTACCCTTTTTTACACGTACCCAATCATCTACTTTCACAGGACAAGAGGAAACCTTCTTTGAATCATTGCCCATATCACGTGACTGTTTTATAACAGGTTTTGTAATTTCATTACCTTTGTACCCTAAATCCCTCATCCACCTCCGACTCAAGTTACATAAACTCTTCCTACGCATCATTATTTCAAAAGGAGATATATCACCTTCACTTCTGGGTGTATTCCTATAATTGCAAAGTGACTTATTTACAGCATCATAACAATTCTTCACATTGCTAATGGCAAGTTGTAAACCTTATTTCAATACTCTTATCATTCGTTCTATGATTCCATTGCTTGGGGATACTACACAGAAGAACGCTTATGCAAGATACCATGACTTTCAAGGGAATGACTTCATTCCCACAGAAGTTAATTGCACACCATTTTCTGTTAAAGTTGACTCAGGAAACCTTCCTTCTCAAAAACATCATTTAAAAACTAGATGACAAATTTTGAAGTAACCTGTGAAACAAATGTAACTTCAGGCCATGGAGATAGTTGAACAATTAAAATAATAGCGGCAACTGGATTATGACCAAAACACATCGGTCCAGCAATGTCCAATGACACACATTCCCACACTTGTGTGGGTCTCGAAACAGGAGCATGATGATAAACCAAAGTTTTCTATGATTTGCACCTAATATTGCATTCAATACAAGATCTAACTTTTCCCTCAATGCATCTATCAATAGCAGGCCACCAACATTCACTCCTAATTCTCCTCTTCATACTAGACATACCAGGATGGCCTTCATGAGCCATGTCTAAAACAATTTCTCTGAAATCACGAGGCACCACTAATTGCAAACCCCTCATTAAAACATCATCCTGAATGGACAATTCCTGTGCAACTTGATAAAAAGGTAGTAGACTTTGAGACAAATCAACTTTTTTGGGCCACTTAGTTTTGACAAAAGACATAACTTTGATAATATCATCATCACTTACACATGCAGTTCTCCATTGATCTTCCTTTATGCACCCATTAGAAACTTCACATATGGGTACAACTTTTTCACTTTCATCATCATCAATAATAACATTGTCATCTTTAACAGGTAATCTTGACAGTCAGCCAGTACATTTTTTATTCCAGAAATGTATTTAACTTTGAAGTGAAATTCTTTCTTGTAATTTATATTCCCATCTAGCAATTCTAGGTGTTGCTTTTCCACACCCTTTCGTCGTAAACAAGTCTACCAAAGGACGATGATCAGTCCTGACTTTAAATACTGTATCATCCACATATTTACAAAAATATTCAATGCCCCACCAACAAGCAAGTGTTTCTTTTTCAAGAGTGGAGTACTTATCTTCTGCACCTCTTAGGGGTCTTGATGCAAATGCAATAGTGACAAGATGTCTTTTTTTGATTTTGCATAAGCACTGCACCATTTCCAACATTGCTTGCATCAGAGATGATAACAGATTCACAAAATGTGTCAAATAGGGATAAAGCAGGTGCCGAAGATATACATTTCTTAAGAAAAACAAATTCTTCTTTACAATTCAAATCCCAAACAAACATTTGATGTTTTTTCATTTGATTTCTCATATGTGTTGTCTTGTCTGCAAATGAAGGAATACATTTAGCATAATACTCTGCTAAGCCTAGAAAAGACCTACCTCAACTCTTTGTTTTGAGGTTCTGGAGCTTCTTCAATTGCTTTCACTAAATGTTGTTTTGGAGAAATACCTTTCTTACTGATGGAATGACCTAAATAATCGACAGAGTCCATCCCAAATTTACATCTCTCCTTGGTTAACGTTAAACCACTGTCTTGAAGAATAGACAACACTTTATGTAAAATCTCTGTGTGTTCTTGTACATCCTTGCCAAAAACTAAGATGTCATCTTGAAAATACAAAACGTTATCTATATCCCTGAGCACAACACAACAAACAACAGTCAACTTTTTTAGAGGGAGCCCAATGGTAAGACTACAGGGGAAGGGGTCGCCCCTGGGTCCACCCCAGGGGAATGAACGAACCAGCATGGAACAGAGGGAGAGACAGGGCCAAGAAGCAGGTACACTTCCCCCCAGAGATTCACGGAGATATCCGGACATGCCGACAACACTACCGGTGGTGAGACAAAATTACTCAAATCCCATAGTCAATATCTCTGAATAGACACTGAATAGTGATGAAATGAACCTTCTCCAGAAGGCACTTTCTTTTGCCCCAACTAACCTACCTGATAGTTTTAATCTAAAACTCGAACTCCATCAATTCTTCAGGAAGGTCAGATTAAAATATTACTTTACGAATATTCCTTTTAATCTCACATTCACAAGCACTGGCCTCAGACCTCCCTCAACCTTCAATCCTCCCTCATAAAATCATGGCCTTTGAAAAAATAGTAATGAGGGATGTGATGCAATCACTGGATCAAAAAAATATGTTAGTTTTAATACCTCTAAGAATGAATGGTCTGCTCTGATCTCTCTCAAAAACCTGCAGACAAGGGGGTGACATAGTAGTCCAGAACACCACGGACTATAGACAGGAAATCTTGACACAACTTGGAGTAGTTGATAATTATAGCATAATTATAGCATACTCACATCAGAACCCAGCTCTGTTGTTGCCCAACTCATTAAAGATGCCACTAGCATTGGCCTGAACGAAGGCTTTCTGAGCAAACACGAGCACAAATACCTGAACAACAAACAACCCCTCATGCCAACAATATATACTCTGCCTAAAATACATAAACGGATGGACAAACCCCCCGGCAGACCCACATATCAGGATGCGTCTCACTGTTAGAACCATTGTGTAAATTCATTGATTTTTTTCTTAAACCCATTGCAATTGATACCCCCACCTACATTAGGGACACTATGGAAACAATAAACTTAGTCGATAACCATGTATTCGACCCCAGTAAAGAAATACTTGTAACCATGGGTATCTCCTCGTTATATACGAGCATCCCCCAGGAGGCAGCCTTGGAGGTCATCAGGGAGGTATTGGAGAAAAGACCCAGACCCACCAGAGTCCCCAATGAATTCATCCTTACACTCTTAGGCATTGCCATGAGCAAAAATGTCTTTATATTCCAAGACAGATACTACTACCAGACCAGACCAGACCAAAGGCGTGGCCATGGGGCAGGTTTTGCCCCTAATCTGGCTATCATTTTCATGGGCGCTTATAAACATCTATATGTCCTTAACACTCACAACCCATACAGGAACAGCATCGTCCTATGGCGCAGGTACATCGATGATGTGCTGATGATCTGGCAGGGGACTGAAACACAACTCAATGACTTTCACTGCTGTCTCAATGCACAATCTACTGACATCCAATTCTCCCTTGATAACAGCACCAATGAAATTTACTTCCTAGATATCACCACTAGAGTTGAGGAAGATAAACTCCATACCACACTGTATAGGAAAGCTAGCGAAAGAAACACTCTACTCAGATACTCTAGCCACCATCCGTGCTGCCTTAAAGATAATATGCCCTACTGTCAACTTTTGAGGGTTAGGCATAACTGCTCCAAAAGAGAAGATTATTTTTCTGAATCATCAGATCTTCTCAACAGACTCAGAGACAGAGGCTATCCCATCAGGCTTGTCAGAAAAGCACGTAAGAGAGCATGGTACAACCATAGACCCCTACTACCCAAGATAGACTCACGTGTGTCACTACATTTTGCACTAAGAGCAACCAGATCATGAAAATGATCAACAAACACTGGCACATGGTTGCCGATGATTTTAACATGCATGAACCTCCCCTGCATGCATTCCGTAAAGGAAAGAGCCCCAGAAACGCATTGGTCAAATCCCTACTTCCATCCAAGGAATTAAATGCACAGACACATTTATGGAACATGCCACCCATTAAAGGCCATTATAAATGTGGGAATTGCAAGGCATGCCCTTTGACCAAAGAAACTAAATCCTTCACACACAACGACTACACACACACACCCTCAAAGAACATACTAATTGTAACTCTTTGGGAGCCATATATGCCATTCAATGCCCTTGCGGATTCCTATACATAGGTCAGACTACTCAGAGAATAAAATGCCGCATTTTTCAACATTGCAGCAAAATAAGATGTGCCACACAGGGAGCCCCACTAGTAGAACACTTCACGAAATTTGGGCACCCTGCAGAAAATCTTAGATGGTGGGTGATAGAGAAGGTACACACCAATCCAAGAGGAGGCTGCCTCTCCCTTAATCTCAACTACCATGTATGTAAATGGATCCATACTTTCGACACACTACACAAGGGGTTAAATGAATATGAGGAAATCGCCAGACAGGCAGCGAGTCTGCGGATTGGGTTAATCTCTAAATCTCTATGCCTAGTATGCCGTAACTCTTTACCCCACAAACAACCCCCCCCCACCTTTTCAGGTTGCATGAAAGGGGTCTCCTGGAATGCACATTGGCTAATGTGGTTCCAAATTGTACATAGAAATGGAGATGACCTGTTGCTCCATCTGCACAGACATTAGTATTGTGTATGTAGCGTATAGGGGCACTTTTGAACACACATTGGCTAATGTGGTTCTACTTGTACATAGTATTGTATATATGGAGTATTCATGCATTGGTACATTCTCACACTTTGTATGTATCACTCGCAGACTTTTCCCCCCTTCTTTTGCACACACATAACGACTAACCCTGGGCGTAGTTCGCGGAGTCGGACTCCGCGGAGCTCCGCGAAGACGTAGTTGCACTCCGCGAACTACGCGTAGCTCCGCAAGCATGCGGAGTTGCTTGCTGGGCCCGTTCGCGCGCCGTTTTTCGTCTTCGGGAGCGCGGTGCGCGTGTTCGGGGCGTTGCCTGCATGCTCGGGATGGCTAGCGCGCTAAATTACCACAGAGGTTTGTCCCGCCTGCTTGCGTTCCCTTATTTCCTGTTCCGGGTCACAATTAACGTGGTCGCGTTGTGCAAGACATGTTCGGGAACTCATCTTCTCGTTCGCACTACAAAAGTGCGTGATCGCGCTAAATATCGCGCGAACCTACCCATGCGGTCGCGATGGGCGCAGCCATCTTGTGGATCACACACTCTGGCTATGGTTTTGGGCCTACTTTTGCATCCTGTTAAAATCTCTTTAATCCTTGTCTTTTTACCCACTTTTTCTAACTTTCTTTAGTTATTACCTATTTCTCTCTGTGCCTAGGTTTATATTTTTCATTTTATTTCTACTTTTACAACTTTTCTATTGCTTTTTACTTCCTTCTTGTTCTTTTACCTTGCTTCTTCTTTCCCCTACCTTTTTGTCTTGAACTTTTAGTTTTCTTCTACCCTCCACCCAGAACCATGGTCAAGGGCGCCAGCAGCAGCGGCGGCTCAAAGGGCAAGGCGCCAGTGCCCCAAAAAACTAGGCTGCCTTGCGGCAGAATGCGCCCCCAAGGGGTGAGGCCCCGCCAACTTTTTGGGGAGGAGGAGGTGGCTGCCCTTGTTTTTTTTATCCAGCGCCACCTCCCCTTGATGTTGGCAGCAGGTGGCAGGCCCGGCTCCGGCTACCAGCATATTGAGGAGCGTCTCCGGCGGTGGGTGAAGGTGCGCCGGGCAGTCTTCCGCTGCTCCGGTATCCGGCGTACCCACCACCAGCTGACCCACCGTTGGGCAGACATTTTGGACCGGGAGCAGGACCTGTTGGACCTGCTTGGCGTCGAGGTCGTGGGTCTTGGTGAGTGGCTACCCAAAAAAAAAAGTGTGTGTACTATATCTCTATAGTAGTATAAGTATTGTTGTTGTATCTTTGTAAATCTTGGCTGAATAAGTAACGCAATGACTGGTGCTCCTAGTTACATTTCCGATGTATTCCGTTATTATATCTACTGTAATTGTATGACACTGGTCTATGCTGCGCTTCTTCATCTTCACTGACTCTTGCGTGTTCAATTTGGCGCTAGCTTTTGCTGTTTATTGGTGTGAGATTTTCTTTATTGTAGAGAACTGAAGTTAGTTAATGCTATTAATAGAGTCTTGTCCTTCCTTTGTCCGTCAGTGAAATAGCCGTTGATGGATAATTGTACGTGTTTGCAATGCATATTGTATCTTTTTTTCACGGCCTTCTCTTCTGCATGAATAATACTCCTCTGGCAATGAATGCAAAAGTTACTTTGTTCTTCTTACCTCAGCCAGGGCCGGATTTAGGCATGTTCAAGCTGTGCAACTGCACAGGGCCACCAAACGCCAGGGGCCACCCCACCAATATATATCCTTAATTTAATAATCCTCAGAGGATGGATACATATTTGCGTGGCGGCCCCTGGCAGGGATTTGGTGCCTCCGGCTCTGTTCCACTTCCAAACACCCTGACTCCCCCCTCTTCACTGGCCTCCGTGCTCCGCCCCGACCTCCTCTTCCGGGCCCCCCACCTACGCTCCCTGGCCAGGAGTCCAGGACCACCATGAGCCTATAGCTGCCCCTGCCTCAGCCCTCCATAGAACTGATGTAGTTTGTTTATTGAGTGGGTAGGGCAGCAGTAGCATTCAGTCAGTAGCAAAACAAAATATGATGCCATGAACGTACAATTTCGTGTTAGTTAGTATGCACAAAGTTAAGCTTGTCTCCTCCTTGCGATCTATGTATTTTGCTGGCAAAAAATGAAAAAGAAATGGCTACTTACATTCTTGAATCTGTGGTGTTGTTCAGGTCTTACTGCCTCTGTGTTACTTAGTAATCTGCAATCAGAATGTTTATGGAACATTTGATTTGTTTTCACCAAGTACACTAGTCAGTGAATCATGCAAGGCAGTAGTCATTTGGTAGACCAATGTTTGTTTCTTTTAATGTTGTAGCAGTGGTTTTTGAAATGCTTGCTGTCTATGTTTCACAGCACTCAATGTTTTCTCTTTCTTTATTATTTCTTACATGAACCACAGAACCCAGGGGCAAGCAGAAGGCTGGGACCGAGTCGGCGGGTGAACGTGATTGTGAACCACAGGCACAGAGCTCCTCTACTGAGGATCCTGCTGCTGTCCCTAGTAAGTCCAACAGTGTTTTCTTTTGGAACAATGATATTTCCCTAACTTTCTAACGGAGCTTTTTTTCCAACCGATTAATGACATTTCACCTAACTGTTTAGTTAAGGTATCAATCTTTTCAAAAAATCTGTGATCGAATAGCGGAAGGCACAGGGTCCACTCCTGTCTTATGCTTTTTCCTCTATAATGTCTCTTCTTTGGCAATTGACACCAACCAAGTATGCATGCAGATAATGGTCTACTATTTTGTAAGCGTTAGTAAGAATACCACTACTACTCTTGCGGGTATTCTTCTATGCAGTGACATACATAACTATGTATGCACCCCAAAATTGGATGTTGTTGTTGATAGGCAGGTTGGACCTTACTTACTTACAGTCTTACACCTCAGTCACAGAACTCAGAGGAACCCACAATTCAATGAACGACAACCTATATGGGCTCAGTCATTGGTCAATTATTCAATTACCCCTTTCCTGAACCCCAATATGAAGATGCCAAATGCTTTTTTTATTACACAATCCATAACCTAAGTAACCCCCTTTTTCTCACTCTCTCGTGTAAGTCTACAAGACAACAGACACTGAAAATATACTCCCGAGTCAATGTGGTACTTCAAAACCTTTATTTTGTTAGAAGTAACTAAGTAAGTAACATCAATGTTTTTAAGTTGTTCTGTCAAATACGTCAAGGGCAGGGCCACCAGAAGAAATCCAGAGTTAAAAAAGGCTCAATAAAAAGTATCCTACATTTGTACAGCTACCAGTGCACGATAGGGAAATGTGGGAAATGTCCGAGACCCCTCACCATTGAACGTATACTGGTTGCATATGCCTCTTGTTGGTAAGCTCTGCAAATCTTTGCTTCGTAGAAGTAAATCTTCTCATCTGCCGAAAGATAATGACAAAAGTGGTGCACGTTAGACAGTATGAAAACATTACATACATTTATTCAACTTTTTAGCTGTCATGCAAAAAAGAAGGTGTAACCTGAGGCTGTAAGGAAACTGGACTCCACAATCCACATTCAAAAAGTAAATACGGGCCTCTATTTTCCAAACTCTTCAGGTGTATGCTTTGAACTATCATGTGGCCTCAAAGGCGTCTCCTCGTACTGCGCAACAAGCTGTGAGGTAGCATGCGCAAAACTGTAGACATGTCATTGATGTACAAAGTAAACTGGTTAGGTTACATGGTTCAGTCTAACTTTCCAAGGACTAGAGTACCAGTATAGAATAGATGAGATGAGCTTGGGTACCATACCATACCAAATAAATGCTGATATGTGTAGTGTGTTACTTACTCTGCTGTACTAGGCAATGTGGACTACTAGTGATTACGTTGTACTTAACTGTTTTGCAGAACTCCGTTCTTGGTGAACAAGTACAATGGGGGCTGTGCATCCATCTAAAAAGGTGTACTTAATTACTTATTTTTATTTTTGCAGAACCGGTACCATCCACCAGTGCCGACGGGGGCAGCGGCGCTGCAACGCCGTCAGCAGAGGCGATCCCGGAGGGGAATGGAGGACCACCACAGGCACCTACAGCAGCACCGGCAGCAGCGGGGGAGGAGACAACAACGGTGGGCGATGGTAAGTTACATTCAATAGTGATCCGCATTACTTGGTGGGTGGGGAAAACTTCCTCACTGTACTCTGATATTTATAGTGAACTTGAAGTTCTACTGGACAATATATGACGCCACTGTTCTCATTACCAAGCTTAGCAAAAGCATTACCACCGGCCAGAATTGATAAAATTAGTTATACATGCCTCTTCTATGTGACTACAACTCAGCTGTGAAAGGTTGGTGGCAGACTAAAAAAGTCTTATCCACAACATTACATGACCGCGATGGATTAACATGAGATTGATTTTAACTAAAGTATGATGAAAGTTGCAAGGAAAAAGCTCTAATCATATAATATAGAAGGATACTTTGGAATCAGCAATGCAGGTGTTTGAGAGCAGTTGGATGCGTGGGTTGTTGTGGAAGCATAGAAAGTGGAAAACACAGCTGCCTGCGTGGGTGGGAGACACATCCAATATTGGTGGTTAGTGGATAGTGGATACTAGTGTTGGCAGCGGTGTTTTGGTTAAACACAAAGGCAAGGGAAGGAGGGGACCACTGGATGCATTCTGGGTCGTTGCTGGCGAAACACAAACCACCTAACGTTTGTTGGCGATATAAAGAATGATAGTCTCTAGAGTAGACATTTATTAGTACTAGCTGGCCACTGTTAATTTAATGTTAGTTTGAGACTGTCACTTTTCCCGGAAGCACAGAGTATATGATATAAAAGAACGAGATATGAAAAAGACAGGTGTTCGTATGTGACCGTTCAAGTACACCCATACTATGTTACTAGGGCAGGCATAATGCCGTGCCAAAAAGGCAGACAAATGAAGTATATAAGGCGTAGAATAGAATGTTCAAGATAGATAAAACAACATTTTAGGTACTCAACTTGCTTGCTATTGCTACTGTACTGTGCCGCCCACTATGTGTTGGATCCATTTTGCGTTCTTTATTTGCTGGGATTTTTGATTACAACAATTCTGTCTCTTTCTTTATAGTTACTCCTTCTAAACCAACCAGGAAGGAGCTGGCAGTCCGGGCCCGTCAGCGGAAACTGCAGGCCATCGTTGAGGCCTACCGCCGGCTGGTGGCTCAGGCCGAGGAGGAGGAGGAGGAGGCGGCGGCAGCAGCTGCTGCCTCTTCCAATGCCCCGGCCCCCAAGCCTGCAGGAGTACGGCGGCGTTCTCAGGCAGCCGCCCGCCGCCAGATTTTCCCTGCATCGTCCACCCCCCCACAACAACATGGCTGCCAATGTAGGTGCCGCCAGTTCCAGCGAAAAATTCTCCTCCGGGTAGCCAGGCTGGAGGCTCAAAGCAGTCAGACTAAAAAACAGATAGAGGAGCGTGTCAAGATCCTGGTGGATCAACACTTAAAAGCCCGCCGGCTATAAGATGGACCCTGTTTGCCCCTTTTTCAATCCTTTTGTTGGTGGGTGGGAATTGGGTGTTGGGTTTTTACTTTTTTTTTACATGACATTGAGCGTGGGAATTTGGTTGGGGTTAGGGGAGGCGGGTAGGGGGACAGCTTGGTGTAGGATTTATATATATTTTATTTTTGTATCATCTTTAGTTATATATATATTACATTATGTTAAAATAAACGAGACAAAGTTATTGTAAAAAGAAAACATTTGAAGTTCATTTGCGTTTCTTGTGGGGTTGGAGGGGGGAGTGTTTCACCAAATAATGTACGTTGTGCAACCTCGCAAGGTTTAATTGGCCATGCAGGTCGGCGGACAGTGCTTTTTAATAATAAAATATATTGCCCACATCTTTAACATGCAAACAGATAGATGCAGTAAACCCTCACCGAGTTATATTGGTAGTATTAGAAGAACGACCAGTCTGTCTTGCGTTATACCTCACTGCAAACTTATCTTACCTGTGATTGCTGATGAGATGATGATGATTTATCATGAAGTGTGGCACTGCAAGGGCTGCATTTGATTTCCAAGACAATGGCGAAGAATCTGTGGTTCAGAATCAGAACTTCTGTGATAGTAGACAGACCCTGCCAGTAGCGACAAAAAGAAAGAGACAGTCATTCGCGTGACAGACAATGTGGGGGTAGTATAAGTAAGTACAGTACATTGCATGGGTGACCCAATATTGCAACTGCTAAACTGAAACAAAACAATGGTTTTGGGGACTGGAAACAAAGTGCAAGAGAAGATAAGAAGTTCAACGTTACTTGTAGTACTCACGGCAACGTCAAACTTTTCTAAATCATAAATGCTTTACACTTTAAACCCAAAAAATAAATTACGCCAATTCATTAGATGCATTCGTTGTTTGATGTTAAATGGTAAATTATTTGGCGTTATACACAGAGCTTGAGTTGGGAAGCCGCAGAAGATCCTGGCCATGCCTTGTTGACATTTCACTATTGTTGCTTTGACCACATCTGCCCCAGCAAGCGCGTGATCAAATTGTTGGTGTATATTTAATGTAAGAAACATCACACCTCAATGTAACCACGCAGCCCGGGGGAAGAGGGTTAGGGATTGTTTAATGGATGGGTACGGGGGTTTTGGGAAAGGTTTGAGAAAGAAAAACAGTACGCATGGAGATTGGAGACAACAAAAGCAAAACAATGAAGACGATGATTTATGATGTTGATCAGCTAGCTAATGATTGTAAGCAATGGACGTAAGAAAAGGACACGCTGAATATGATTCTTGGTTTCCCGCAATCCAATTGCTTGATGATGAGGATCTGTGGTAAGGATGAGAGTTGATGCTCATACTATAAAGCAGTGGGTGAACCGTGAAAGATGTCCAGCCTGAAAAAGAAAAGGCAAATACAAAAGAATGTGAATGACCTAAACAAATTGTAATACAGTGAAGATAAAAAAACAATACAAAACAAGAGGAGTAGTCGTATGAGAGGACTTTCAGACTGAGGCGGCTTGGATACAATTTGTATAAGTCTACTAGTTGCATATCATTTTTAATGTAGAAGTACAAAAAAAGACAGGAGCAAGCACACAACAACAGGCCCACGACGACACAGGTTTGGCCGTTATACAAACTGCATTTCCCTAAAAATTTCAGACCCACAGAAAGGTGAATGAAATTGAAAAAGCAACCTAGCATTTACAAAATTAATCAACAAAATCAATGCGTCATTCTCAGTCATCAATCATACCACTATTGTACTCTACCACAGCACTGTGCACAAACATGTAGTAGCCTGGGTCTACTGTGCTGTGACTCTTATTTGTATTTTATTTATTACCTTGTATTCCACTCCAAGAAACATCGTGCATCAATCAGCTCAGATCCAACCGCCGGACAGCAAAGATAAATTAAGTCCTGACTGCATCTGTAGTAGTAGGAACACAAGTGCGTAAATAATTTCTATTATTAGTAAATAACATGGAAGAATTGGCTATCACGTGAGTCTGAACTGAAGTTACTAATATACTTCAACTCCATGCACATTAGCTCAGAGTCAGCCAAAAAATACATCCCATGCAATGCATGGCATTCATTTTTATACCTGTTTTGCTCTTCTTCTCTTTCACTGTCAGAAGATTGATCACAGATGCTGCCGAGCCTTTGTAATGCGAGTCATCATCACAACAAGTTGACTTCAGTTGTGGATGCCTGCTCAAGTTTCTTTTGACACAGAAGAGTCGTCTCTGAATGCCTGCAGACAGAGGTGGTAGCCTTAACAGTAAGACTCAGCAAGGCAGTTATTATGAGTTGCAGATTTCAAATGAAATAGAGGATGGCTGTAGTCATGTACGGTTCACTTATTATGGAGGGACTGTTAGAGGCTACATTATTGTTATTGTACTATACTCCATCTACAACATCAAATGTATGGCTGCCAAGATGGAATTGTATTGACTTGAGTGGGAGTCAAGAAGATGCAGCAAGACTCTGAGGAGTGCAGTCAACATGGAACATAAATGCACAGGCGTGCAACTCCAGGAGGTAACTAAAAAAGATACAGCGAAAATAAAATGCACAGGTGTGCAACTCCAGTAGGTACATTAAAAGAATGAGTGGTGGGGATGGATTTGGTTGAGCTTTTTATTTTAAGATTAGCAGTTATGCACCAGAAAGTCATTTTTAATAAGAAAATAAATAACACAAATAAAAGAAGGGAAAAAGTCACAATTTAACAGCCTATTGGTCAGGGAAGAGGTGCTCGTCCTCAAACTCTGCGGGTCCGGACAGCAGTAGGTCATGTAACCCAGCAGTGATAAATTCTTCGGGCTCGCTTTCTTCATCCTGCTCTGATTCACGTACAGTATAGTCTGGTGGTATGAAGTGTTGATTCATTTTTATCATTGTCAGCCTCTCGACGCTTTTGGGGGAGAGACTGGTCCTTTTCGATGTCACAATGGCACCAGCAGCACTGAAAACCCGCTCAGAGGCGACACTGGCTACAGGACAAGCCAAATACTTTATCGCCAGCCTGCTCAGCACTGGCCACTGTCTCCTTCTTTCATACCAATAGACCAATGGGCTTTGCTCCATGAACACCTCTGTTGTGTCATCCAGATAGGCCTGAACCATCCGCTCAGTGTTCAATGGTGCTCGGCTTTGCTGCTCCTCTTTCCCCTTTGCAACAGCAACGGACTTACCCATTCCCTTCTGTAGAAAAAAAGCAGTTATGCTTTTGGTTGTGTCTGCTGAATCAGATCGTGCAGGTGCTGCTTTTGGTACTGTTGGTGCCTGCTGGGAAGCGGACGCACCGCTCTCATGCTGTGATGAACTTGCCAGAGTTGCCTCAGGAGGATGGCCTGGAGTACTTTGACTGTCCTGGGCTGGCACTGTCAGGCCTTTAAGTAACAGCCGTTCAGTTTCGAAATCATTAGCTTCCACAGCTATGGAACTTTTGTAATTGGCAACATCCCCATCTGAAAAAGGAATGACTGCGCTACTGCTGACAAACAATTTGTACCGTGGATCCAAGATTGTTGCAGTTATGTAATTTGGATCTGACACAATCATTTTAAGCCTTGCATTTACAGATAAGCGGTTGCGTAAGGCCTTGGCCAAGGTACATGCATCAACTTTTTCTTCGTCACCTTCGTATGCTTCACAGACCTCCTTCAGCTGTTGCTCGAGCATGTACAACAATGGGATGGCTTGGCCCATAGTACAGTCCTCCCTGCTAACTGCACGTGTGAACACCTCAAAAGGTTGTAGCATCTCTGTCAAGCATTTAATGATGTCCCACTGCCACATCTCAACGGTCAGGCTTTTAAGATTAACAGTAGGATCCACTAATCTTCTTGACATTACATAAGCATTCAGTGGTATGTACTGCTCAAAGAGACGCTCAAGCATGAAATAAGTCGAGTTCCAACGTGTTGGGACCTCCTGGATCAGTGCTTTGACTGGCAAATTATGCTCCCGCTGAATGACGCGTAGCAGCTTCCGCGCTTTGAAAGAATGGTTAAAATGCGTGCATATTCTTCTGCAGATGGTCAGTATGTTGCTGACTTGTTGTTCATGTTTCAGAAAGTCTTGCACGACTAAGTTAATGCAGTGTGCCAAACAGGGTACCCTGAAATACTGTCCATCTTTCATTGCCCTCACTACATTACTGCCATTGTCGGTGGCAACAAAACCAATCTTAAGGCCTCTTGGTTTCAGCCATTCAAAGACCTTGCTGTTAAAGTCAGACAAAATGTTGTCAGCAGTATGAGTTTTCTCCATACCAAACATGGCTACAGTTGCATGTTTGCGAGTGTCATTGAAAATCCCAGCAACATCAAGAAGGCCTGATGTTAACTTGTCTTTCACACCTGCAAAAGAGATCCAGTGTGCGGTGATGCACATGTAATCTGCTGTGGCTTCGCGACTGCTCCACATGTCGGTTGTCAGGTGGATACAATGGACAACACTCTGTTGTAAGGCTTTCCCAATCAATCCCAGCACGTCGTGGTGTAGTGCTGGAATAGCAACTCTTGCAAAATAGTAGCGACTGGGAACGTCCCATTTTGGGGCGAGTGTTGCCACTAATTGCCGAAATCCCACTCCCTCAACAAATGAAAATGGGAGAAGGTCCAGTGCCAACATTTTTGCAAGTTTCGCATTGTACAAACGTGCTGTTGGGTGGTTCCGCTCGTACTTTCCCTCCTGCCTAAACATGCCAGTAATGGTAAGCTGCTTGGTAATTCTGTCTGTTCTGCTAGACGGACCACCTTTCAACGCAGACTTTTCACTCCTTGCCCTTGGTGTCTCCGGCTGACTCTGGTGCCACTGAGAAGTTGCTGATGCTGAGGATTTGGACTGCACCACTCCAGTGCTGGCGACAGGGCTCATTGGTGTACCACTCCCAGATAGAAGGTCATCGTCTCCCTCTTCTTCCATGAGTGGACCTTGTAGTACTGTATCCTCCCCACCAACACCAGTGCTTACATCTTTTTGTAAGCTTGCAAGGTGGTTCTCCCATACAATTGTGTGTGTTTTTTTCATATGGGTCGTTGGGCCTCCAGTACCATAGTTTGTACCAATCTTACCACGACTAACATTGGTGCGACAAATGGAGCATATAGCAATGTTCTCCTGATGTGGGTGAACCGTAAAAAAATCCCAGACTGGGGAGCTAAACTTTTGTCTCCTGCCATAGGAAGAGGAGGACCCACTTCCAATCCCGGATGAACTGGAGCCTTTTGGTTGCATTTCCCTATGTGACAGTTCAGTACTAGTACTGCCACTACCTCCTTCTGTTGAGGTGGCGCTTGCGCTGGATGTCGCACGCTGCCGGGCCTTCGCTGATGCAAAAATGGGAGCTGGTGTTACTTTGGGCGCTGAGTGTGTAGGAGTTACACGTGCTACCTGCTCATCACTAATCACAGCCCTTCTAGATAGGGTGAAAATGCTGGTCTCTACATCCTCTGCACCAGGAATAACGCTTGTGATGATGACATTGTCAGTGTCAGACCCGTCTTTATCACCATCAGTATCCTGTTCACCTACATCGAACTCCGGAAGTTCAAGCCTTGACGGATCCTTCCTTTTTCCCAGCCTGGTCTTTTGATGCCTCTCCTTTGAATGCTCAGTTCTTCGTCCTGGATGATAATCCTTATCAAGGTCATCTGAAGGGATGCTATGCGAAGAACTCGATGCACTGCCACTAACCCTCCTTTCCTTTCGTAAATTTAAAGACAGTAGATCACCTCCAGAAGTGGCTTCCTCTTCTTCTTGCTCGGAATGAGGCTCTACTTCCTGAACTGCCCCGACATCGGGAGGAACAACTTCCACTATTGCGTGTGGAGACGGTGGTTGTTGTTCTTGAGGAAGTACTATAGCGTGCTGTGGTTCTTCAACAACTACTACTGTGGGATTTGGTTGTTGTTGTTGAACAACTATTGCGGGCGGTGGTTGTGGTTTTTCAACAACTATTGCGGGAAGTGGTTGTGGTTGTTGAACATCTACTGCTGGCGGCGGTTGGTCAGCACTTTCAGCTTGCATAGATTGTGTGCTACTTTGAGACAGCGATAAGTTAAGTTCAGGCTCAGTATCACTGCTTTGTAACACTAGGTCGGCTACCTCTTCGACCCTCATGTGCTTGGCCCTGGGTTGGTGGCTTGCCCCCGCTAATGCCGATGTGCTGGCTCCAGCTTGCACCATGGACACCGCTGCTGCAGGCGTACGTTTTGGGGGCCCAAAAAAGGTTTGGGGGTCCATACCAGCCTTAAGTGACACTTCCTTTTTCTGTACCTTCTTCTCAGCAACTTTCTTGGTGGTGGAGGACCTGGTAACTGCTCTCTTAGGACCCATCTTCTTCTGATGTCAGCAGCACACAGCAGCACTCAGTAGCACAAATTGCAGAGATGTGTGGTCAGATGAGTCACACCCCACACGTGGCGTACAATTGAAGGACGTCCGTCTGGCAGTTGAACGGGCGATGGATGAAAACAGCCAGCACCTCCTCAGTCTTTTTCTGTGCACCTACAAGCAAAGAAGACAGAAAACGTCAGTCAAACAAGCAGTAAGCCAACAACACATGAACAATTGAAAGACACACAGGGCAATGTATAAAACACAAAAAAGAAGACTAATAGTACGAGCACCACAGCTCCCAGCTAGAAATAACCAATAATAAAGTCAAGCAGGCCTATCATATACCAACATGGACAGAAAAAGGAGGTTGCCTGCTACACATGAGTCATGACAGGTTAATGCAAGGAAAATCAAAATACACCATGGCTAAGAGTTTGTAAAACTTCACGGCAAAAACACATACAAGTCATAAAATTATTCCACACACAAAAAAGTTACCTACCCCCCTGCCCAGACAACCAACTTGGAAATGCAATGGCATACACACATGCCGTAATGATGGTAATTAAATAGACCAAATAGAAACAGCTACATAAAGCAGCCCCGCTCACTAGTAACTACCACCTCTGGGAGTCTGTCCTACTATCAGATCAGACCAAAAGCAGGGAGGCCAATGATAAATGCACAAAGGAAGTACCTACAAAATGGCCGCCACCACATGGCCTGTTCAGGAAGACAAAGCTACAACCAAAGAAGTAAATAACACAAAAAATGAGGACTTTTTGGTAGCACAGGGGACACATTAAACATTTTCGAGGAACTTTTATGCAACTCGGGACATATTGTTCGCGAGAATGCAAAATCGGCGTGTTCGGCAACGCGAATCGAGTAAAAAGTCGTTATCGCGTTCCCGAGCCAGTACATTGAGCGCGCGAAAAAGACAAAAAAGGTAAGGTCGCGTTCCCACACGGCGCGACGTTACCAAAACTACCCGAGCTGTATTCCTAGGGTTACCTAATGGCAGGGAGTGCCATAATAGCTACACACAAGCAACCAAAAAACTAAAAGTACCACCATTACAAAAAAATGTGAAGCAATCCAAAGCCATACACGGTGTAATTAAAGTTACACCACAAAAATAGTTGATTAACTTGAATGCACCTATGGCTTTGAGTGGTAGTACCTACAAAAGCCTTGGATGGCTATGGCAAAAGAAGAGGACCAGGGAAGGACACAGAAAATGGCCGCCTCCATAGGGCCAGGAGGACAGGGACACCCAAAGACAACATGGAAAGGGGATGCACCCAAAATGGCCTCCACCACATGGCAAAATCAGTCACAAAGGAAGCATACACAAAATGGCCGCCACCACAAGGCCTGCCCACCAACAACAACATAGCAGAATCATCACAAAGGAAGTACACACAAAATGGCCCTCACCACTACATGAAAAGAAAGAGAGGACAGACAATAAATGCCTATGCCAAAGGGACAATGCTTTGCTTCACAAAATGAACACACCAGACACCACCCCCCAAATTGGTCACCCCAACCATAAACAAGAAATCATTACATAGAGGACAGAAAGGAACTGGGAGTGGGCCATGCTCCAGGAAGACAAAGCTACAACCAAAGAAGTAAATAACACAAAAAATGAGGACTTTTTGGTAGCACAGGGGACACATTAAACATTTTCGAGGAACTTTTATGCAACTCGGGACATATTGTTCGCGAGAATGCAAAATCGGCGTGTTCGGCAACGCGAATCGAGTAAAAAGTCGTTATCGCGTTCCCGAGCCAGTACATTGAGCGCGCGAAAAAGACAAAAAAGGTAAGGTCGCGTTCCCACACGGCGCGACGTTACCAAAACTACCCGAGCTGTATTCCTAGGGTTACCTAATGGCAGGGAGTGCCATAATAGCTACACACAAGCAACCAAAAAACTAAAAGTACCACCATTACAAAAAAATGTGAAGCAATCCAAAGCCATACACGGTGTAATTAAAGTTACACCACAAAAATAGTTGATTAACTTGAATGCACCTATGGCTTTGAGTGGTAGTACCTACAAAAGCCTTGGATGGCTATGGCAAAAGAAGAGGACCAGGGAAGGACACAGAAAATGGCCGCCTCCATAGGGCCAGGAGGACAGGGACACCCAAAGACAACATGGAAAGGGGATGCACCCAAAATGGCCTCCACCACATGGCAAAATCAGTCACAAAGGAAGCATACACAAAATGGCCGCCACCACAAGGCCTGCCCACCAACAACAACATAGCAGAATCATCACAAAGGAAGTACACACAAAATGGCCCTCACCACTACATGAAAAGAAAGAGAGGACAGACAATAAATGCCTATGCCAAAGGGACAATGCTTTGCTTCACAAAATGAACACACCAGACACCACCCCCCAAATTGGTCACCCCAACCATAAACAAGAAATCATTACATAGAGGACAGAAAGGAACTGGGAGTGGGCCATGCTCCAGGAAGACAAAGCTACAACCAAAGAAGTAAATAACACAAAAAATGAGGACTTTTTGGTAGCACAGGGGACACATTAAACATTTTCGAGGAACTTTTATGCAACTCGGGACATATTGTTCGCGAGAATGCAAAATCGGCGTGTTCGGCAACGCGAATCGAGTAAAAAGTCGTTATCGCGTTCCCGAGCCAGTACATTGAGCGCGCGAAAAAGACAAAAAAGGTAAGGTCGCGTTCCCACACGGCGCGACGTTACCAAAACTACCCGAGCTGTATTCCTAGGGTTACCTAATGGCAGGGAGTGCCATAATAGCTACACACAAGCAACCAAAAAACTAAAAGTACCACCATTACAAAAAAATGTGAAGCAATCCAAAGCCATACACGGTGTAATTAAAGTTACACCACAAAAATAGTTGATTAACTTGAATGCACCTATGGCTTTGAGTGGTAGTACCTACAAAAGCCTTGGATGGCTATGGCAAAAGAAGAGGACCAGGGAAGGACACAGAAAATGGCCGCCTCCATAGGGCCAGGAGGACAGGGACACCCAAAGACAACATGGAAAGGGGATGCACCCAAAATGGCCTCCACCACATGGCAAAATCAGTCACAAAGGAAGCATACACAAAATGGCCGCCACCACAAGGCCTGCCCACCAACAACAACATAGCAGAATCATCACAAAGGAAGTACACACAAAATGGCCCTCACCACTACATGAAAAGAAAGAGAGGACAGACAATAAATGCCTATGCCAAAGGGACAATGCTTTGCTTCACAAAATGAACACACCAGACACCACCCCCCAAATTGGTCACCCCAACCATAAACAAGAAATCATTACATAGAGGACAGAAAGGAACTGGGAGTGGGCCATGCTCCAGGAAGACAAAGCTACAACCAAAGAAGTAAATAACACAAAAAATGAGGACTTTTTGGTAGCACAGGGGACACATTAAACATTTTCGAGGAACTTTTATGCAACTCGGGACATATTGTTCGCGAGAATGCAAAATCGGCGTGTTCGGCAACGCGAATCGAGTAAAAAGTCGTTATCGCGTTCCCGAGCCAGTACATTGAGCGCGCGAAAAAGACAAAAAAGGTAAGGTCGCGTTCCCACACGGCGCGACGTTACCATAACTACCGAGCTGTATTCCTAGGGTTACCTAATGGCAGAAATTGACAGACACCCGAAACCTGACATACCCCACACATAAACATAAGATTTTCTAAATCAATCCAGTCCATCCATGATTTCCTAATTAGAGGTACACCAGAAAAACAGTTGATTACCTTTCATGACCCTATGACTAGTACCTCTGGCCTACTGGAAGAGTAGGCCACAAGTTTGGAGGCCTATGGCAAGACCAAAGTGGCTGGGAAACATAAAATGGCCGCCAACAACACATGGCCAGGCCAACCACAGAAAGTTATTACAATGAACTCAAACATGCCTACACACTAACTACATGGAGTACTAGGGTCAGCTATTGGCTTAAAAAAATAAAAAAACTTTTTCATTACACAAACAGAAATTCCACAGCAGACATTGCTATTGCATAATGATGACCATAATCCAATGCCAGCCATGATGTTTGTTTACAAACTTGAATAAAAATTTAAACACAGAATTATGATTTTACCCATGGGTACCTCTCTATGTAGCCTGGATGAAATTTAAAAAGAAATACAAGTTGGGACCTCATAAAAGTAGGCACCCATCAATAATTTAAATCAAGGAATGAATAATGTAGTTAAAACATTTTAAATCAAACAAACACAAGTCTACAACATCATACTCACTCATACATTACTGAACTTACTTGAAAAAGAGAATTCAAAATCCAAAAGTCCTCAGTAAGATTCAAAAAAAGCAGTAATGCAGCCAACACACACAGAAAGTGATCCTGCCAGCTCAAAATCCAAATGAAAGTGACCACCTCATGGACAAAGCACTGGGAGGAGCCTGGTGGACAGGAACAGGAAGTTGTAAACTCCAGAGCCCTTCCTCCTTAATATTCAAAAATACAGTAGAAACAGAAAGAGGACTCCTTCCCCCCAAAAAATACATCCAAAGGTACAACTTTGAGGGGTTTCTCACTTGTTTGCTAACCAAAATGGTAATTTATTATTATGGTTTAACTTTTAACATGCTCGCGAGTTATTCTGTGCAAGATTGCAGGTTCTGCGTGTTCGGCAACTCGATCTTACCAACAAACATACTCGCGCGTCCTTATGGCTTTATCGCGCTTCCAATGACGTTATCGCGTTCGCACAGCTGCACGGAAGGGTTTACAAACATGGTGGCCGACGCGACCGGGAAAAAGCGAACGCAGAACCAAGGTAAGCCATTGCCGCGCACGCGATAATGTTATTTAGCGCGCGACAATGTTATTTAGCGCGCGACAACTACGCTCCGCACCGGATAGCGGAGTTATCGGCAGCTACGCGAACTCCGCGGAACGCGGAGTTGCCAAAACTCCGCAAACGGAGCGTAGTGCTTCGCCCAGGGTTAATAACGACCTTAATGATGTGATAAGGGGATACCGTAATACATATTGTGAAATGTGTTTCACTTGTTGACTTGTTTTTATATGTTGTCATATACTCTGTTAAAACGTTTTTTGTACAGCAAATGACTGCACTGTAGTAATTTTGCTCTTGGACACGATTGTTGTCATCACCATTGACGGAGGATGGGCATATCGCACTGCACAGTTAAAGTACATGTGTACCCTTATTGTTTACTGGGTGGTATTGTAATTGGTCGCATATGGATGCACACCAACCTTGTATATACGAATCTGCCTAATTAAAGATATTTCCTGGTTTACAACTGACATCACGCTTCATGTGTAATGAAAGAAGGGGTTCTTTTATACTAGTATCCCATTGGTGACTCGCGCACTTTCTGACGCTCATCGGAGCCTCTGGGTCCGATTGAGCTAGAGCAGCCTGCCAACATGCACGTTACGCCGTTGCTCGCACCGGTTTATCTACCATCATGGGAGTTTCCTCAATCCTTGCCCATGATCCGTAGGACCAACATGGACTTCACGGCTGTCTCCACTTAACAAGGTTGGCCCTGTACCCGACAGATGAGCTTTGGTCCACGTTATGCGACCTTTGGGCAATTATAGGTACATGCTACGTAGCAGACTTTTTAACTGTTCCAGCTGCACCCGATGGGGTTGTTCTCGGAATCAGCCCACACTGCACTGCGTTCCTCGTGCAGCCTTGCGCTTGTCACGAAGTGGGCTTCCCCCCTTTTTAAACACTGCAACACCACACACTGTATTGGCTCCACTAATTAGCCCGAGCTCCCTTACGAGTTCTAACTCTGCTGCCCTGCAATTTTCACTGGGTTGTGACAGATTACACTTCACTTTTGTCGTGTTCTAATCTAGGACCCCGATCAATACTGTGACCTTATGCCCCTATACTGCTATAATCCATTCATACCCCTATAATGGCATAAACGATCAGAGTCATATTTCAGCCATATTTCAGAAACTTGCCTCTGCAGCTCATTACAGTACATGACACAGCAGAAGCCACTATCTTAGATTCCTAGATTACACTCCGAGTTCTTCAACAAGATAAAACCCAGCAACCTGGGAAAGCCCCGCTTGCTATGTTTTGATTAGTAATAAAACTCTAATGAGCACTGAAAGGACGATCACTTCCTAGTGACATCTTTATTGACGTTTTATGTCCAAAAACTTACGTCAAACAAGGCACCTTTCAGGTATAAATATTACCAACGTTGCCTTAAGCAAACGCGACGACGATAACGATGGTGTGGTGAATACAGGAGCAGAACAGCTGTCCCTTGCAGAGCCCAGCAGATGCAAGCAGCCCACGGACGCTGGCCCTCCTCCTCCTTGACGCGCTGAGAGAGACGCTGTCTTTTCTCTTGCCGGGAAAATCCAGCTCCGGCGTTTACAGCCTACTCTTGCGAATGACTGGGATATCGAGTCCTGAAAGGAGATACAAGACCTCCAACATTCTATTCTAGAGGTATGGTGTTGACTAAACTCTTAGAGAGAATTCTTGAAGCAAACGCTTTATAAAAGTACTCTAGATAGACTTTCCCTGTCAGACAGGGGGTGTTCAAATATAACAAGCACTTTCACCTTGGATTCTTAGTTTCAATATGACTTCATCATGACATTTGATTTCAGCACCTTAGTATCTTTGGGTAAGAATTCAATACTCCTTTCAATTGCTCTAACATTGGATCAGGGCTTTGATAATTCGAATTTACAAGTTAGCAAGAATACACAACCCCCTTAATTCACAAAAGCTAGGGGACACAATCATAACACTGGGGTACATTTGTTACCTGCCTTTTAGTAAAATCAGAGATTACACTAACAGTTATTGGATCGTTTCCCCCCCCCCCCCCCCCCAATAGAATAGGCAATAAATTCCAGCAAGGTCCAATATTTGAATAATTCGCCTGGGGGAAACACGATCTGTCAGCGCCGCTCCCTCAGCGGAACCTCCACAGGTGCGGCAGCTGAACCGCTCTCAATTTCGCCTCCGGCTCCCCACCTCCGGACGGGGACTCCTCACTCTCTGCAAACTAACTCTTCTTGCGGGGCCCAGGTCCGATGCTGCCGGACACGCTACCCCCTCCCCACGCTACCGCAGAACCTTTACAATTCTGTCGGAAAGGAGGAACTCCACAGCTCGTCTCCCTACACCACCGGTAAGTTGGACAGGGTTTCCAGGCTATCACCCCTCCAGGGATACTACCGCTGGGGCGGACCCTGGGAGAAAGGGGGGGTTTCGTTTCCTTACCGGCCCTCAGGAAAGTAAGCACTCCTGCAGAGCGGCAGTGCAGCTCAGGTTAAGTAATTTGGGCCTCAAAGTTACTCTGGCGGAGATTGAGGAGGTTAATATATTCCTCCTAGATATCGTTGATCATCAGGACAAAGTTCCTCAAGTTGGTAGCTTGGCAGGGTTAGGTCTTGAGGAAAGGGGCAAGGATAGCCACAGGGAAGCAACCCCAAAGAGAAGTCAATCCCACTAGTGCTCTAACCCCCTGAGCCACAGCCTATACTCCAGTCAGCTCTCAGTTCACACAAAATGGCCGCCCAGGTACCGGCCTTATATACCCCTGGACCCCAGTCACTAGAAGTGGCTAGAAGGTTCTGGATTCCTCACATTAGTCTATGGGCCAGTCCCTGAGGTAAAATTTTCTGACAATTGGCAGCCACAATTTTGTAAGGTTTCATCTCCCTTCCACCTCCATGTTAAGAGAACACCTGTGCCCCTTTCTGGTGTTAAAGAAAAATATTGAGGCACCCAAAGCTCTAGGGACATCACCAGAAAAATAAAATGTATGGTGGACAAACAGGGAAAATAAAATGTAGGAGGCAGGAAGGGGACCAACAAAAACAAAAGATATAGCAAACAATGGTAACGGCTTAAAAGTGCGCACAGCACAGAGTCCAGGTATACGTAACAAACAATATGTAGAAGCGGTGCTCAGGAAGAGGTGGGGGACTGGTTACCACAGTCTCCAAGACAAACCAATGGTCCAAGCAATTACTGTATTCCTCCGAGCACTCAATCCAATATCAAAAAAGTCTTTATATAGTTTTCACTATTCCTTTAATGTCCAATCTTCCTTCAAATTCAAATCCAGTTTCCATCAAACGATACCTCGCAGCCAACACGTGTTTCGTCAAGTCCTTATAGGAACATTTGACTTCTTCAGGGCTATTTTGAGATAGATGTCTAAACTCTATTTGTCCATTCGTAGTATATTTGATAGATATCAGATATCGTCCTATTTTTGTAGTTTGCCTCGTATATACCAACACCAATTCGTAAATGGATTTTTTGAATTTAATTTCAAACGTATCTAAGTGTTCCCATAGTCTTCGGTTCCAATTTAAATATCATCCAAATATCTGCGGATAGATCGAGTAAATTCCTTTCGCATCAGTATCTGCGCGTACCCATATTATTTTATCTTTAAGTAGCTTCTATATTCTTGAGTGTCCTCTACACGAGTCCGTGTCGTTTGTACGTCCGAAGCGTTCCGACTTTGGCGTTAAAGTCGGATAAAATAATATGGGTACGCGCAGATACTGATGGTGTTGGTATATACGAGGCAAACTACAAAAATAGGACGATATCTGATATCTATCAAATATACTACGAATGGACAATTAGAGTTTAGACATCTATCTCAAAATAGCCCTGAAGAAGTCAAATGTTCCTATAAGGACTTGACGAAACACGTGTTGGCTGCGAGGTATCGTTTGATGGAAACTGGATTTGAATTTGAAGGAAGATTGGACATTAAAGGAATAGTGAAAACTATATAAAGACTTTTTTGATATTGGATTGAGTGCTCGGAGGAATACAGTAAAAACAAAAGATAGGAGAGACCACCCAAAGGCTGACAGGTCTAACAGCATTGATATGGTTTCTTAGCCATATGATACTTTAAAATGGATAAAATATATACATACATAAAAACATTGACTAACGAACTCAACTGGTGCTTCTAAGATACACCTACCCCGGTGAACCTGACCTAAGCCTACTACGTGGGAAGGAGTAAGTAAGTTGCAGTTTTAAGGTAAGTTAGGTTTTTGCCAAGTATCGGAATCAAGAATTCTCTCTAAGGTTTTAATCAGCTCCGTACCTTGGTTATAGAATGAAGGAGGTCTTGTATCTCGCTTCTCAGGACTCGATCTCCCAGCAACCCGCAAGGGTGTCTTGGGAACACCGGAGCTTGATTTTCTCGGCTGGAGAAAAAGACAACGTCTCTCTCAGTGCATCGAAGAGAGGGGCGTTTTCCTTTGGCTCTGGCAACAGCTGGGCTCTCGGACAAGTAGAACGTCGCTCTGCTCCCCACCACCGTGTGTTTGCTGAAGGCAACGTTGGTATATTTATACCTGAAAGGTGCCGGGTTTGATGTAAGGTTGGACATAAGACGTCAATAAGAACTAACAGTTCTTTCTGGACTCCAGGAGTTCTTGTGCAAATCAAAACAGAAGCAGGGGGAATTCCCGGGCTGCTGGAGGCTTGGTTTGTTTAAAGAATGCGTTGTGCTTTCTAGGAGTCTATGTAGCCTTGCCGTGTTTTGGACTGCATGGACTATTACTAAATATGGATATGATTCTTATGCCTTTATAAGAATACTATTTGTTATAACCACATAAGGGAATGAATCGGGAATATCGAATTAGGGTCCTAGATAGAAATACAACACCCACTCCACGTATTAATGTCCATCATTACTAAAAAATAAGCAATATTAAACATACGATGCATGTGTGTTTTCCAACCCACCCCAAAATACATAATTGCATTTGAAATGGTGTATGGTTTATACACGAAAATGAGTATTGGTACTGTATGTTTTTTTCAAGCAAGGTTATCATTCAGTTAAATGCATATATATCAGCTGAATAAATTGCAAAAATTACACATGAAATGGCTCTGTATACAGAAAAGAAGGTCGAGACCATTTCATCACATATTTATACGATAATATACATGTGCTAGAGGCTGAGGTAAAATATTGTCTCTAATGTCTCTAAAAATAGAAGCTCTGTTCTCTAAGAATAGTTCTACTTTAAGCAAAGTACCATGTGCCGCAAAAAAGAGTGAATATTTTTGATTTGGAAGAAAAATAATTTCGCTTTCAGGGGAAAAAAAAGTTCCAAATGTTTTCAGTTGCTTTGTTTAACAGAACTGATGGCCAAATTCAGAGTTCAGGGAACGCTGTGTGCTTGTTGTTTTTAAAAGTTATTCTCGTTGTTCAGGGGAGAACATCATATCAGACAGGCTTGCAAAAAATTGGTCTACAACATCAGGTGAAAGTTCGACCAAGTTTAAAAATACTGAAACTATGCAGTTCTGTGCGTGATTGCTATCATCAATGTTTGGATCAGCAATACTCACAGAAGGTTGTACCTGTTTGGTGCTGCTTTCCTCTCGTACTTCACCGCCACCTACTCGTAATGGTGAAGTCTCAACGAATGCCGTCATCAGAATAGGTAGCCACTGGGGACCACACGTTGCATGAGTCGTTATTGGACAAAGCAAAGTGTCGATATCCATTGGTACTGCTGATGGCAGTGTAAGACAGACGTCCAGCACGCATTCTTCTCCTCATAGCAGACATCGAATCACAGGTAAGATGCAATCCTGCCAGATTGGTCTGAATGAAAGAAACCAAGTTGTACTCAGATCTCTTAGCCGGGCTAATCCGAGGACCTTAGTGATACGGTCTCGATATCGTATTGCTAGGATCGTTTCTTCCATCGTTGCTGGAGTCTTGTCTGTGGACTGGCTTGCCATATCAGAGCAGAAGGAAAAAAATAAAATTCCTGCTACGAGTCCCAAAATTAAAGGTAGGCCGCCAAAGACAGACTGGACAAAATTCGAGAAGATGCCCAGTACTGTTTCAAATGGTGTTAACAGTCCCGAAAAAATTGTCTTAAATACATATGTGATGCCACTGGTATCAGACATGTTTAAAATTTGACATAACATTTCTACGAAATGCACGGGGCAATTTGTCGATAAAAGGGTATGTATCTCTGATGTTGTCCTTGCAACTTGCAGATCATACATTTCTTTGGACGACGTCAGCGGCACAGTAGTCTGTAAAAGAATAGACTTCATTCTGCTTAAAGTATCAATTCGAATAGTAGAGATATTCACATAAGGCCATATTGCCGCCTCCATGTCTGGATTGCTATTTGGATAAAATACTTGCATTGAGCAAACGACCATGGAAGTAACAGTTACGAGATAGCATTCTCCTGGCACCATTCCACAACAGCTGTGGTCATTTATTAAAATGTAGCTCCCGTTGGAAAGCTGTCTGAAGAATGGTTCTATCTGTGTTGCAGGAGTGCCTTGCAGGTGACATGAAAGGTTATTTGAAGACCCTTCGCAAGCTCCATGCAAGTTAATACCTTGACACAGAAGTGTACCACTTAGTGATTTTTTACAATTATTGCCACTAAGGAATACTTCCTTTTTCCCTTCGCTATAACATTTGTGTGTGTAAGGTAAATCCCAGGTTGATTTGATGTATCCTTTACCCAACCTTTCATACTGGCCTGCTGGTATATATTCTTGGCAATATTTAAACTGGAAAGTTGTTATCGGAATTGTAATTGTTCCGTGTATTATCCATTCAATGACAGGTCTCTGTGACATTGTCAATGGTAATCTCTCAAGTTTTTCAATGCTCAGAATCGTATAATCTGCTCCTTTTTGTGCCAAACTAATTTGTTTATGAGTAAGGTTAAAGATAGAAAATAATGACGTTATGTTGATTAGACGCCATGGCACGAAGCCTGAACGTAGGTTTTGCAACGTCCAGCCTAGCTGTACAATAGAACGTAATTGGGACTGACCATGTTGTAACATGAGCAAGTCTTGCTCTATTATATCAAAGGCAGATGATACAATACTGTCCAGTGAATATATTCTGGAAGACAGAGTCGGTAACCATTGTCCACTACAGAAAGTGATTTTTCCAAATTTATACGACAATTTCTCGTATTTTTTCTGCTGTTTCAATTTGCATTACTTTCCAAGCTTCGTTGTATGCAGCGTATATACCGGCTGCTATGAAATGTTTTTGACGCTGTTTGCGAGGTCCCAGTATGAAATCTCACAAGTCAGCACCTTCTTTAAGTAAAGTCAAGTGTTGCTTAATTTCAGCCAGTGTGGATTTCTGTAGCCACTCAAGGCATAATTTCCCTAGACTGTATGTTGTAACTATCCCTGGATGTTGTCTCTTGGAATATCTTGGGTCTGGCCTGGTCAGTTTGAACCCCTGTCTTTTGTTCAGGAATCTATCTTGACAGTTATTTGTGTCTGTGGGCCAGATCAACCATTTTTTCCAATCAGGATTTGTTCTGTTTTGGTGAAAAATATGGGATACGTCTATTTCCACATCCGTAGTACTATTACTATCAGGTATGGGCTTCGGAATAGATGGTTTATTTAAGTCTTTTATCTTAGCTAAACCAAGACAAGTAGTTTGTTGAATGGTGTCATTCAGGAATATAATTTTTTCTGGGATCATGCAGGCTCTAAAAAATCGATTCTAGACCTTGTACCTGCCAGTCTTTTGTTCCCCAGATGGTTTTTGTTTCAATGTTATTTTTCCAAAATTCAAAACCAAATGTAGACATTTTGTCATAAAACATTTCAGAATAAATCAGTTTAGTATTTGTCAACATTGTTTTCATTCCTGTCTTATTTAACATTTTAAAATAAAACGTTTCTGGATCACTGTTGTTAAACCCTGAGAAGTATGGAAATTTCTCAAAAAATGTCTTCGAACTTCCTTTTGGTGGAGTTGGACAATGTTCCCATTGATTATAAGTAAAAACATTTCTAGGTTGTGCATATTTATGCAAATAGTGATGACCATAGTGATTGTAACAGTATAACTCTTCATAATTTGATGAACCCTGTAAATAATCATGTTCTGTAAATTTAGCTGACATTACTAAATCTGACATCAAATTATTAATATTTTCAAAGTCCCAATCATCAGAAAAAGAACATTGGTATCACAAAATCACTTAAGGAAACCTTAAACTGATGTGGATACTTCAAGAGCCCAATCGGGCCATAAATTTCATAGGCAGTTCTGTCCCATGCTATACCCCCAGGTATTAGATTGGCTGTGGTGTTCACTGATGATAGTTCGCTTTTCTCGATGTGAAAGGATCTGTGAGACTTTAGGACCAAGTTGATGTTCTGACTTGCTGTGTCCATTGTACTATATTTTCCATCAATGAATCTACCCAAGTATAAAACCATGATGAGCCAAAGCAGGAGGAAAAGTACACCTAACACAGTCCAAAATTCAATCCATGGTGAAATCAGATATGTTTCTTTTAGTTGGTGAAAAAGCTCAGTTATTTTTTCTTTGAAAGTTTTTGTTGCTGGCTTGTCCCCATGTTCACTTGGATCATCGAAAAGTCATCAAAGTTGATAAAATAGCAAGATGCAGTTCTGTCAATTGGTGGGATTGCTTCCAGATTTCCATTGATCTTTGCATTTGAATAAATGAATGAATGAATGAATGAATTTGGGTTTTATAGAGCGCATAGTAACCCGGGAGCATCCCAGCGCTAAAAAACCAAGACAGCAGATTCGGTGGGGTGACCAAGGAGAGAAGAGAAGAAGTGGATCAGGGGAAGAGGTGCGTTTTCAGTAGTTTTCTGAAGCGGAGATGACTGGATTCACTTCTGAGTTTGAGAGGTAGGGCGTTCCACAGTTTAGCAGTGTTCACCGAGAATCCCCGGCCTCCTGTGCGTGCCTTTTTTACTCTGTGGTCTGTGATAAGGTGTTCGTGATTCGAACAGAGGAGCCTTGTGGCTTTGTAGGGCGTGATAAGGTTTTTGAGGATGGGGGGGCCCTTGTCCTGTAGAAGTTTGTGCGCCAGACAGAGGGCCTTGCATTTTACTCTTTCTCTTATTGGGAGCCAGTGCAGGAGTTTCAGAGCTGGCTTGGCCGAGGTTCTGGCCGGTGTGTTTGTGAGAAGCCGGGCAGCGGCGTTCTGAATTCGTTGTAATTTGTTGAGGGTGGCTTCGGGTGCTCCCAGGTAGATGGCGTTGCTATAATCCAACCTGGAAAGGATCAGGCCTTGGATGAGCAGTTTCCGGGAGGTTTGTGGGAGCAGGGGTAGAATTTTTCTGACTGATCTGAGAAGACCGAAGCAGATCCCAGCAGTTTTTTTTGCTTGGGTTTTGAAGGACAGGTCCTTCTCTATCCAGATCCCTAGGCTCTTAATCTCCTCTTTGGGAGTGAGGGGCTCTCCCAGGCAGGTGGGCCAGAGGTTTGGGGGAAGGGAGGGCCCTTTCTGTCCGAGAAGCATGATTTCAGTTTTGGACCCATTGAGTTTAAGGGCTGATTCGTTTATCCACATAAAGATTTCAGAGAGGCAGGTGTGAAGGTTGGACGGTTCTTGGTTGGGATGGGCTAGTGATACTACCAGTTGGGTATCATCAGGGTAGCTAATGATTTTTACTCCAAACAGGGTGACCACTTCCTCCAGTGGGGACATGTAGACATTAAATAATGTAGGGCTCAGGGAAGGGCCTTGCGGTACTCCGCACTGGAGGGGAACGCTGTGGAGTGGGTGTTATTCTCCCAGACCTGGAAGGAGCAGGTGTTTAGGAATGACGTAAGCCATGCCAGAGCGGTTCCTTCCACCCTGATGTCTTTGAGTCGTTGGATGAGGACCTGGTGGCTGACAGTGTCGAAGGCCGCGCTGAGGTCCAGGAGGATCACTGCCACTGATCCTCCTGCATTCAAAATGCATCTGGTCTCCTCCACCACAGCCAGGATGGCGGTGTCCGTGCCCTGACCAGGGCGGAATCCAGTCTGAGAGTTCCTGAGGAGGTTGATAGACTCCAGGAAATGAGAAAGTTTTTTATTCACTATTTTTTCCGTGATTTTACTAATTCCAGGGAGAAGGGAGATTGGCCTGTAGTTGGCCAGGTCCGACGTGTCCAGGAGTGGTTTTTTGAGGAGGGCTTTGACGACGGCAGCCTTCCAGCTGGGAGGGACCGCTCCCTGACACAGTGAAGAGTTGATGAGGTCAGCTAGAGGGAGGGCGATTGTGGATGCCGCTTTTTTGAGGATACGAATGGGCACCGGGTCGCTGGGAGAGCCACTTTTAATTGTGGCAAGCTTTGTAAGGACCTCTTCTTCCGATACCGGGCCGAGTGTGTCTAGGAAGGTGTCTAGGTTTCCAGGCTGCGGGTTGGAGTCTGGAACAGGTTTGGGGAGACCGTTTTCGTCTGCTCTGAGGTTGACTTGGGGCATTGTGGAGAGGATCTTGTGGATTTTTTCATCTAAATATTTTGCCAGCTTGTGGCATTTGTCCTCGGAGGAGTTAGAAACTGGGGGAGGGTCAGGGACTTTGAGTAGTTCTTTAATGATGATAAAAGTTTCTCTAGCAGAGCTGGGGGACTATTTTATTCTATCATCAAAGAATTGGCTTGTGGTGTTGCTTAGGGCGGTTTTATAAGTTCTCATGGAGGAGCGGAAAGCGTCTTTTCTGGAAATGGATCCGTCTTTCCTCCAGGCGTGCTCTATCTTTTTACATTCTTTTCGTAGCAGTTTAAGTTCAGGGGTGTACCATGGGGTGGGGTTGACTCTTTTGGCTCGTTTCAAGGTGCTTATTTTCTTTTGTTACATTTGTACAGTCTGAGGCTACATCGTTGTAGATTGGTGTATCATCAGGAATTGTTGCAATTTGGGTTTCAAGAGGCACAAGTTCCATGGCTTTGTTGCATAGTCCTTTTTTATTTACTGCAGGTTTATCGAATGTGATTAGTCTCTCAGTTTGAACCTCTTGGATTGTAGCAAAGTTTGGTATTCTGCTTTTTCTTGGTTATCCACTGGGCCTGCTATTTATTATCGGCCACATGTTTGGGGTTTCACCAGGTCGATGGAAACAATTCTTTTTCCTTTTTACCAGCAAGTGGCGGTAGTACTACTGATCTTGTTCTGCTGACAGCTAAGACAGGTACTGCTTTTCTGTAAGAAGGCCCAAATTCCATCTTCACCACAATCTTTTCGCTGACCAGATCCCTAATCTTTGGAATCCAGACAGGTCTTGCTGGGACAGGTGGTTCTTCTGTGGTTGTTGGCGTAAACTATATGTTACTTAGACTCTTTCTTGTTTCATTCAAGTCCTGTAAAACAGCCAAATGATCTTTGATATCAAAGGTTTTTTCTTCTACCATTGAAGTTTGACAATCCATATCCTGGATAATCATTCTAGTACCAAACAAAAGTTCATACGGACTGATACCTCCTAGAGAATTATATGTTATTAAGACTACGTTGGACACTTATTAGATGTTTGACCCACCCATCGCCCGAACCTAATAACCTCGCTGGTATAGATTGCTTTATGTCACAGAGAAATACCTTTCGTATTGATGGTATGACCTAAATAATCGACAGAGTCCATCCCAAATTTACATCTATCCTTGGTTCAGGTTAAACCACTGTCTTAAAGAATAGACAAAACTTTTTGTAAAATCTCTGTGTGTTATTGTACATCCTTGCCAAAAACTAAGATGTTGTCTTGAAAATACAAAACGTTATCTATATCCTTAAGCAATTTATGCATTACCCTCTGAAATACTGAGGAAGCTGAAACTAGCCCAAAAGGCATTCTTTTATATCTAAAAGCACCTTCAGATGTGATAAAGGATGTGAACCGATTGGTATCCTCATGTAATGCAATCTGATGCTACGCATTAGATAAATCTAATGTTGAAAATATTGTGGCTTCTTTAAGTTTGGCGAACATCTCTCCAATATTTGGTGAAGGATGTCTGTCTACCCAAACATTGGAATTTAGATCTCTCAAGTCCACACATAAGCGAACCTTACCATTAGGCCCTGGCCCCCCTATGATGGCGAGCGCACTTTGTCCACCCGCCATCGTAATGGAACCCTTAGTTTACTAAATCACATACCATGGCTTGTGAGCCTAAATATTTGAGTGTACGCACATTCGCAGTTAATATAAGAAGCTGGGATAGGTATCTCATTTTCCCTATTTAGGTCTATTTTTGTATTCCTCCGAGACCTGGGCCTCTAGGATTTCTAAACGATGTTTGAAGTTCTCTCAAGCAGTAGGTGCTATCTTTAATTTACATCGCCCTGTAAAAGGTAAACCAATTGCTCAGTTTATGGTAGTCTATAAACAACAGTGCATACCAATGGCCACCTATGGGTAGGGGTTTGGGGTTTTGTAATGATTTCAATCTTGCAAGTGGACGAGAACCATTTTAGAAGCCGTCTGCTTTCTGTTCCTCACTCCACATCCGACTGAGAAGTTGAGCTCCTATATTTAGAAGATATTATACACTTGTGCTCTCTGATGTCTTCACTATGTATGTGGCTGAACCCCCCCCCCATGCAACCCTAAAACAACAGATTATTGAAGCCTTTCTCTCCGGCGACAAACAGTTAAAAGTTCCATGGCTAGCCTATGACAGCGCCGAGACGTCTGCGGGCAATTGTTCGCGCTTAATAAATGTTAAAAATAAATAAATAAATAAAATAAATAAATATGTGAAACAGAACCTTTTCGACCCAGGACGGTTATTATTAATACATGCAGCGTATGTCCCGTAGACCAAGCGTTGATTAAACACTTTTAACTGGAGAGAAGGTATCTAGATAGAGAGGTGGAACAACTAAAAAAACTAGCAAGCATTGGCAAAGCCAATAAGTCCTGTCAATGGTTTATAGCCACCCTACACAGCCTCGACAATGCTGTTCAACATGACAAAAGTAAAATGTAAAAAATCTGTATGTGGCGGCCAGTGTCATATCATAGGCACAGGCACCATGCATGTGTGTCTACAAAATGAGATGGACACTTTTTTTGTTTTTTGTTTCTAATCCAAGTAAGATTGGTATTTAGAAATAAAAGTGTTTTGAAAATATTTTTAAAGCAGTCAGGGGAATGGAAACAACAGGGAGAGCAAAGGATGAAGCAACAGTGGGAATCATAAGCAACACGGGTAAGGCAGAGGGACACCAAAGCAACACGAGGATGGTAGAGAAATGGAAGCAAGATGGGGAAGGCAGGGGGACACAGAATCAACAAGGGGAGGGCAAGGTACACAAAAGCAACACAGGGAGAGCAGGGGGGCAAGGAAGCAACATGGTAGAGGGCTTAGGCATGGAAGCCACAAAAGGGAAGAGTGAGGTGCAGATACAATACAGAGAAGCACACAGGTAAGCAAAACAGAGAGGGGGTACAGGGAGAAGCTGTGGTAACAGACTACAGCATGAGGGGAAAGAGAAGTAAATGGTGAAGATGTCTCGAAAACACATGAACTCTCTGTGAGTGTTTACACAAAAAGAGAGTGAGCAAGCTGCGAGGGCCAGGTATGCAATACCAACTCCCAGTGCGTGAAGCATATCAATGCGTTCTGCGGCACTGTGATCGCCGTGTGAACTGATGCAAAAATCAGCTGCAGCCTTGGAGCCATGTTTGGAGCAAAGATGAGGCACGGTTCCTGGGATAGCAAAGGGGTGGAGAGGTGGGTCGGGTCTCAGCGACAACATGGTCATAGAGAAGTCAAATGCAGGAGCAGAGCATCCTAGGCAAAATGGCGTCAGGTGACGGTAACACCAGATGCTGGGGATCTTACCTTCTTTGTCTCATGCAGATGGAAAGTCTGGGTTTTCCGTGGGGGAGAGTGCACAGTCTGCATGGAAGGCATTTGTCACAGGGAAGCAGGCAAATTCCATTCCTGCTTCATGCCAGACAAACACTCAGTGGTAGCAACCACCTCTTTCGTGTTTGCATATTTTAGCATCATGCTTTAAAGAAGTGCAGGTACTCGCTTACAATAGCTCTCCCACCACCAGAACATAGGATGGGAAACCTCCAAGAGTTCCTGGCGAGCACAAGAGGGTGCCTCACCATGGGGGCTAATTATCAATGTAAGTCTTGGAGGACAGTCTGCAGCAGCAGGAGGTGGCTTTGGTCTCCATGGGAGCCCACTGCACACTCGGAAGCAGGGCCAGTTTCAATGGCTCCCAAGGCAGCCAGTGCAGAAAACAGTGGAGAACAGAAGATAGATAGGTGTGGTGTGTCTAAGAAAAGGGTAAACCCTGCTGAAAGGAGAGCCTTTCCAAAGAAACTGAAAAAGAAGTGCGATCAAACGTAAGCAAGCAGACAGAAAATAAACAATACATGTACCAGTGCCAGTTCCCAGGGATGTGATCCAGCGTCACTATAGAAATTCTGTCACACATGCGTCACCATTCACTACCTAATACTCACCATACTAATCAATACCTAGGCCCATACGACTATGACGAAAATCATGGAGCTGAATCATGTGGCCTAATTAATCAATCTATTCAAACTCATATGTACAATATTTACAACTGCAGTATAACATTTTATTCATAAGTATGAAGAAATATCATTTATCTAGACCACTTTGGCCGATGGTTCTAACTAATGGTAACAACTAAATAATCAAGACCAGCTTGACGTTTAAAGGCTTTTATTTTTTAAAAGTTTCAAAGTTTCAAAATCTTTATTAGCTCATTTATTAATTTAATTTTTTTTTAATTAATTCAGTTTTATTCATTAGATCATTGGCTCAAAAGGTCCGGCACTTCAAAATAGCACAGAATTAATGAATTAAAATAAACATCAACCCCTAACTCCCTATGTTAAGCTTTCCGACCCGAAAAAGAATAATCATTTATTAAGCATTCAAAGTTCTTACGTGTCCAAAGGAAAAACGGACAGCACTTCGCCCTCAGGAAACAGTCAGCCCCGCTCCCTTCAAGAGGCCAAGTTTTTATACCTATTCTTGCTCACTAATCTAACTAAAAATGATATTTAGTAAAAAGCAGCAACCTAATTGGTTGTCATCCATCAGACCACTGAGAGGCCAACGCATCAGTACTGGTGACATCATTATGTCATTGTCCATTGACACGAAGCAACACTGACTTCCCAGAGTTGCAACATTAAACTAAATGTTCATAGTTATTTCCTCCAGGATTTTAGCCAAGCTGCCTCTACATGCTTCCTTGGCCTTCACGCTTTTGCTTTCGGAGCTTGATGCACACATCATCCATTGTTTGAGCTTCTGCACGTTTCCGTGGAAGTTTTTCAATGAAAGCACCATCACTGCTGTGCTCAGCTCCTTCTAGTCAGGCCAAACAACTCTCATTAGAACATGGCCATATGCAAATCAGTCTGACCCTGTGCCTCATGGGAACAGTCCAGCCCGAACAGCCATGCCTTCCCTGGACCGGAAACAAGCTTCCGAGGACCGGTTTCTGGCATTCCAGCCGTCTTTAGCCCGGCTTGCTTGAATACAGTGGTGTGGAGTGCATGGGACTCACGTCTGAGCATACCCATCCCACTCGGGGTGACAAATGCAAAAACCACAGGTGATGGACAGAATGCAGAACAATGTCATACATTCACCCCAGTACAGAGATCTGGGCCTAAATCCATCGCTTTTTTGCACCCCACACCACCCCAGTTCAGACATGGCCATATGCAAATCAGTCTGACCCTGTGCCTCATGGGAACAGTCTAGCCCGAACTGCCAAGCCATGCAGTTCGGGTTGGACTGTTCCCATGAGGCACAGGGTCAGACTGATTTGCATATAGCCATGTCTGAACTGGGGTGGCAGAGTGGGCTAAAGAACGGTGATGGATTAATCCCAGATCTTTTGACTGGGTGTGAGTGTTTGATTGGTTCAGATTCTCCGTCCATTACCACCCCCTTTTGTACCGCTTTTGGCCGCCATAAGTGTGGCAGGGTATGCTCAGACATGAGTCCCTTGCTCACTTTGCCACTGGATTCAAGCAAGCCGGGCTGAAGACGGCTGGAATGCCAGAAACCGGTCCTCGGAAGCTTGTTTCCGGTCCTGGGAAGGCATGGCTTGGCAGTTCGGGCTGGACTGTTCCCATGAGGCACAGGGTCAGACTGATTTGCATATAGCCATGTCTGAACTGGGGTGACAGAGTGGGCTAAAGAACAATGATGGCTTAAACCCAGATCTTTTGACTGGGTGTGAGTGTTTGATTGGTTCAGATGCTCCGTCCATTACCACCCCTTTTGTACCGCTTTTGGCCGCCATAAGTGTGGCAGGGTATGCTCAGACGTGAGTCCCTTGCTCACTTTGCCACTGGATTCAAGCAAGCCGGGCTGAAGACGGCTGGAATGCCAGAAACCGTTCCTCGGATGCTTGTTTCCGGTCCGGGGAAGGCATGGCTTGGCTGTTCGGGCTGGACTGTTCCCATGAGGCACAGGGTCAGACTGATTTGCATATAGCCATGTCTGAACTGGGGTGGCAGAGTGGGCTAAAGAACGGTGAAGGATTGAACCCAGATCTTTTGACTGGGTGTGAGTGTTTGATTGGTTCAGATGCTCCGTCCATTACCACCCCCTTTTGTACCGCCATTGAAGAGATACAGCATTCCTCGCAGAGCAGCGCATGCACACTGCTAGGCTGGAACTAAAACCTGTGAGTGTGCACGCTGCCTTAAAGACTTGCAATTTTATGGATCCCTACCTTGAATTTGTAGGCACGTAAGAGAGACTAATTTTACTGGTTCAGAGCAGGCACTGTTATGTATCTCCTTTGTTTCCCCTTAGGAAAGTATTGTAGCAGTTGTCTCAGGGTATATTTCTGTAATGGAGCCTCGGCCTGGTCAATTTTTACAATGTATATTTATTTGAAAAAAGGGGACGCTTGACCAGTCAACCGGGGGCCGAGAACTCTCCCGACCAGCAGCCCCAGCAGCAGGAAGGGCTGCCAATGCACTGCCATCGCACCTGAAGGCGCTTAAAAGCAGTGGCGCACTCCAGCAGTGTGGGACACTTGACCAGCAAACCGGGAGCAGAGGACTCCACCTGCCAGCAGCCCCAGCGCCAGGAAGGACTGCCAATGCATTGCCATTTTGCATGGAGGCGCTTAAAAGCAGTGGCGCACTCCCGCAACGTGGGACACGCGAGGCGTGCCCAGGCAAAGCCTGGGCCAAGGGCAGGCCCTCCTGCGCCCATCAGTAACAGGAAGAGGCAGGGCAGGGCCACCCCCCTTGGTTTCATCCTAGGGTGACTGATTCAACGATCCTGTACTGGCTTATCGCCCTGAACTGGTATTTCTTGACTCAACTTGAAGAATCTATTGCAGCCATTTGGTAATAACCACTTTTGCATAGACTGAACAGAAGAGGGGAAAGAACTCAGAGTGGGACTATCAGATGTTCTGGCCCTACGTCCATTTTCTTTTTTCCTTTTTTTACTCCTACTTCCTTTCTTTCTTACTTTCTTCCTTTTATCCCTTTCATTTGAACATTTAAACAATTGGGAACTGTAGTTTAAAACTTACCAAGATCAAGGGTCTGACCATGTGATTCAATCTGTTTACGGTCATCACAGACTGGGTTGCTTGCAATTGGATCACAACACAAAGCCCTAAGGAGACCCACGAAACTGTATAAGCTACACGCTAACACTAGGTTGTTTTTCTCCTGGTGATATTTTGTAGCTGGTCCAAATCTTAGCCGCCTCTAAATATTAGTATAGCTGATTGTATACGTTATACTCTAAAACTAGCTTTAAAACTAGCTCTGAGTGGGGTTGCGGCAGCAGGACGGTTGGGGCTTTGGTTGAAACAGGTGTCATAATGGGGAAGCACACATGCCCATCAAAACCAAAAGCTATTAGTGTATCTACACTCACACCAACCTCGATTGATCAGTTGCTACAGAGGGCTATAGGGGTGGTCAACTCAGAAATTGAGCTCACAGAGAGGCGTCTGTCACTTACCCCTGACTTATGCATTCCAGCATCTGACTTATCAATCAAGCAAACAGCTACTCTATTCCCTTTAGAACTAACAACAACACCACCACACCTAGTAGTTCCACCTACAAAAGCCCCACGTAGAGGCAGGAACACCACTACCATCCCAAAGAATGGAAAGCGAAAACAAACGTTTGAGGCGGGCCCTAAAAAAACAAAACATGCGAGGAATTAATATCTAGTATAGAGGAGGCTGAGAAGCAGGACCAAAACCCAAACTACCTACCTCCCACTAGAGCATATATGAATCACCCTACCTGGGCACTGAATCTTTTGACTAACTAGAAGAGCCAACTAAGAGCTATTGTAAGAGAAGAACTGCCCCCCTGCTTAACCGCTTAGATACATTGATAACAGTGGGGGGAAGTAGACAAACAAATTCAGACACAAATTTAACCCAGACAAAAGCATGTGGGATTGACTCTGGCTGTCAGATAGACACTCTTAACCCAATATCACCACAACTCAAGAGATAAGGCACTTAAATGTCAATAATCTCCAGGCATGCACGAGTACAAATCAAACAGATCCTTCTTTAAGGGGTAGGGATAAAAATAGCTCCCCTTTACATGGGCCTAGTGGGAATGTGAGTGGGCGGGTGAGGCCAGAACGCACTGTTGATGGGCCTGAACCAATAAATGTACCCCCTGCCTGCTCCCCGTATGTAATCATACTGGCAGGAGTCCCCGGAGTTAGAACCAATCAGGGGGAATCACAACTAGACCTCAGGAATAAATGCCTGTTCTGGCTAGCATGGCATAGGCAGTTTGATTACGGCAGGGCAGGTGAAATCTTAACGCTCCATAGAGTAGGCTGGGTGGGGAAACGCCAAAAGACAGGGAAAGAGGATTCTATAAATATAAACTTAAAATATCCCACAACTGTGAGTGATCTACTCAACCAGACTACATCCCACCAGGACCCAATAACAGAAATTAGGCTCTGCCCATTGGACTTTTTCTATACCCAACACCAAATCTTGACCAGCGGCCACACTAACTTTAACACTCCAAGATGGCAAGAAAGCCCCCCATTCGAGGGCAGATGGGATGTGCCCTTAAGCCCTTATTGTTTAATATGCCAGTAAAAAATAGATATGCAACTTCGGAGGACATAGATTGACGAGAGGGCAGCCTGACTCCTGATGGGAAACCTGGCAGGCAGTGGTTGGACAGTGAATTGGATGAGTGCAGTGGGCTGGGGGCAACAGGCAAGAACCACAATATTGCAGATTACTGGATTAAAAGGTGTCGGGGACAAATGAGAGGATCGTCTGATGCCACATTATTCGCCCCCCTGAGTAAAGCGTCCAGTAAAGGTTTGGGTGCGAGGGTATTAGATAGCCACCACACGATCCAACTGAGGGACATACAAACTCCCAGCACTAGCACAGTCGAGGCCCTTGATGTGAATAGAGCGCAAGGCCATCCACTTAGGGTCCTATCCTGGAACTTTGCTGGGCTAAAAAGTAAAGCCTCTTGCCAAGACTGGGGGCTTTTTATGGATAGACAGGACATTTGTATGTTCCTGGAAACCTAAGCTAGGGAAGGCCACCAGTAGGTAGGCTTTGCTACATTCAACATACAAGCTAGATCAGGTGGGCGGGTAAACCACCAGGGGGCCTATCCATCTGGGTAGCCACACACTTGGGCTGCAGAGCTGAGCAGCTGCCCACCCCTATGAGCGACATTCAGTGTATTGTACTCACCTTCCCCACAAACATAACAATCGCTCTTATTAACGTTTATTCTTGACCTGTTGCCACAAGCCAAGAGTCTCCCACCCTAGACCAATTGGCTCATTTTATCCCCACAATTGACCCAGCCATATGGTTGATTATAGGGGGTGAATTCAATTGACAATTTGAACCCCTAATTGATCCAAGCAACACCTCCCAGTGACAAATACTTCCAATGGTTAATCCCAGACACGCAAATCCAACCTATTAAAGCTTGGTGCCCGCAGGCACTCCAGATCAATTCAAGGACATTAGCTTACTCATTAATGGCAATGGCCAAACAAAATCTGACACTCCAGAACAGCTAACATTCAACAGACCAGGCCAGAAATCCCTGCTGGATTATATTTTAGTGGAAACTAGACTTTGGTAATGGAGTCATGAATGCTCTGTGATAATGAGGCAGGTTAGTGACCACAATGCCTTGATCCTAGAATTGAAGCTGCTGAACTGGTATCTTGTTAATCCTAAACATATTCCCATAAACCAGAAGAGTGGATTAACACTTACAAATAATAGAAGGAAAATTAGGTGGGGGCAATTCCACCAGTCACCACACAAATTGGCTGCAGTCTACCAGACAGTACTCCCAATACTTATAAAAATGCAGCGGATTGCACTTGTGGAGGATTTCCCCCAGACTTTGAGAAGGTAGCAGAAATACGCTCAGAGCAAACTTCAAAATGGACAGGTTTATTTTTCACAGTGACAGTTTGCAGGGAAAAGGTCCGGTCCAAAAGTACCTGGTTTAACACAAAATGTCGGAAGGAGAAGAGGGCCCTACTGAATGCTGTTAAAGACAAGGATAGAGAACAAATCAAACAAAATCGGGTGCTGTACAAGGAGACCATTCAAGAAGCAAAAAAAAAAAAATGGGAACTGGCTGGATGGGAAACCCTTAAACTTGCACTACCCAATAAAGATCTAAAGACCTTTTGAGCAATAGTTGGCTCAGGCAATAAGGAAGGGAAGCCAGCTATTGAGGCAAATATAACATCTGAAGCTTGGGAGAATCATTTCCAGTCCTTATACACTCATAAGGAAGCTTCAACTGTAAATGTTGAACCCTTAATAACATCTACTGAGCTCCCAAGGAAGTGGTCACAGGGATTACCAGGTGTGACGTGTTAAATGCATTTAGCAGGCTTCCTTGTAATAAAGCACCGGACCTAGCTTAAATACCCTGGGTCCTTTTTCGGGAGCAGCTGGAAATCTGGGGACCCTATTCAATACCATTATGAGCGGCATGGACCTACCTGATACATGGCTTGGGGCAGAAATAGTCCCAGTCTTTAAAAAAGGTTGTCCCTTTTGCCTACAAACTACGGACCGATTAGATTAAACAATGTCATTCAGAAACTCTTTGCTGGGGTATTTCTTGATCACCTCCAGGAATGGATGGATAAAGAAGAAATCCTGAGTCCCTACCAAGCCGGCTTCAGATAAAACACCTCTACCGTCAACCAGATATTTAGACTACAACTTCTTTTCTGGAAAACTGTGACAATAGAGGGTGGCAGTCTCTATTTAATATTTGCAGATCTGAAGTCGGCTTTCAATCTTCTGCCGAGGGACAAACTCTGGGAGGTATCTAGAGAGCTGGGAATTCCATCTTATCTCCTTAGCATCCTAGTGAGGCTTCATGCAAAAACTTTCGCCCAAGTGAGGAATGGGAAATATGGCGAATGAAATCCCTGCTTCCTTGTCAACAAAGGGGTACGACAGGGCTGCGTTCTTGCACCCACTTTATTCTGTCAATGGATTCACTGACCAACTTAGAAATGTAAAGGACAACGATGCCCATAGGCTTGCCTGTGGCAAGGTCCCAGCGATGATATTCGCTGATGATACCCTTCTGCTCTCAAAGACGTCAATGGGAATCCTGCGCATCCTTGATAGCTTAGAAGTCTTCTGTAAGAATAGGGGTCTGGAGATCAATACACTGAAGACAATTACATGGTCTTCAATCCTGCTAACAAGTCTTGCTCCAATCCATCTCTGAACGGCATCTTGCTTGAAAGAGTGACGGTCTTTGATTACTGGGGCATCACTTTGTCAGAGCATCTTGAACGGGGCCGCATATTACTAAGGCAAGCCTCATGCTTGCTCAGACAGTGGGAGGGCTCATGAAACGATACAGAATATCTACATTCAAACCAGCGGGGCCAATAGTTGAAATCTATCAAACAGAAGCAAGGGGTGCTACATTGTATGGGGCAGAATTGTGGGGGCACTGCTCGACCAGCAGCCTGAGCAAGGTAAAGAACAATTTTATGAGGCAGCTGTTAGGCCTCCCTCTCAGCACACCCTCACCCCATTATGTTTGGATTTAGGCATTAGGCCCTTCAGCGAATAAATCGCCCTCAGACCTGTAACCTTTTGGTGGCAATTATGGGCGACCCTAGAACTGGTCACCTATCGATCAGAACTTAGAGAGCTTCTGAACCTACCAGGCACTACAAAAATACCCTGGCTCAAGCACATAAGGAACCTTTGTACCAAACTGGGCAAAACAGATCTATGGAGTACACACAAGGAATCATGCTCCTTGATTTCATCGTTGGAATTGGTATGGTCTTACTGAACATATAAACTTTCTGTCACCCCAGAAAGCTCGTCTTGCGGCTGCTTGACTGCCGATTTTATGCAGATTAAAGACAAGTATAGCATGGAACGTTTTCTGGAGAACATTCAACCAAATTTGCCTAGGAAACTGTATGGGCAATTTAGATTAGGGACCTTACCGCTCCATAACCTTACAAATAAATGGTCCAATACCAGCTCTGGTGGATGCCCTGCTTGCAATTGTAGGGAAGAGACAGAGCTGCATGCTCTCTTCTTCTGCCCCGCTTATACAATACCTCGGCAGCGGTGGCTTATTTAACTATGTAGGAACTGAGGTTTTG
>NW_028243640.1:0-50746 GCF_964263255.1 Lissotriton vulgaris
TCTCTCTTCTCTCTCTCTCCTCTCTCCCTCTCCTCCCTCTCCCTCCTTCTCTCTCTCTCTCTCTCTCTCACTCTCTCTCTCCTCTCTCTCTCTCTTCCCCTTTCTCTCCCTTTCTCTCCCCACTCTCTCTCTCCCTCCCTCTCTCTCTCTCTCCCTCTCTCTCTCCTCTCTCTCTCTCCTCTCTCTCTCTATCTCCCTCTCTCTCTCTCTCCCTCCTCTCTCCCTCCCTCTCTCTTTTTCTCTCTCCCTCTCTCTCTCTCCCCCTCTCCCACTCCTCTCTCTCTCTCTCTCTCTCTCTCCTCTCTCTCTTTCTCTCTGTCTCTCCTCCCTCTCTCTTTCTCTCTTCCTCTCTCTCTCCCCCCCTCTCCCTCTCCCTCTCTCTCTATCTCTCTCTCTCTCCCTCTATCTCTCTCTCTCTCTCTCCCTCCTCTCTCTCTCCCTCCCTCTCTCTCTTTCTCTCTCTTTCTTTCTCTCTCCCTCTCTCTCTCTCCCCTCTCCCACTCCCTCTCTCTCTCTCTCTCTCTCTCTCCCTCTCTCTCCCTCTATCTCTCTCTCTCTCTCTCTCTCTCTCTCTCTCTTTCTCTCTCTCTCTTTCTTGCCCCTTCTTAGTCTCTCTTGCTGTGGGATAACCAGGGCTTCCTGTGCAGCTCTGGCCGCCGCCCTTCGCTCCAGCCGCTCTTTGCTGGACCTGGACTTGGGTGGCAATGTCCTGGGTGACGCTGGTGCGACCCTGATCTGTGACGCCCTGAAGCACCCGCACACCCGGCTGCGGAAGATCGGGTAAGGAGGGGAGGGGGGGCTTTCCTGTCTCATCTGCATTTGTTATTTTCCTCTGTATTTATTGATCATCAGTACACCATCTCTCCTCGTGTGTTTGTCTCACATGCGGGGTTGAAGGTCTGTTCCCAGAAGCCTGTTCGAGGCGCTATCAGCCCCCGAGTGCACGGAGTAGGAGAATGTCCCCAGAGGAAGCTGATTTTAGGAAGTCTCCCTCCTGCTGCATAATGACTTAGAATGAGGAATTACCAACAGAACTAGAGAAGCAGCTGCAGCACTGTTGAGGGCACTAAGAATGAGGAATTACCACTGGGAACAGAGATGCAGCTACAGCACTTGCTAGATGCGGTAGAATGGGGAATTACTGACAGGACCAGAGAGGACTAAGAATAAAGAATTACCACATTGACAGAGAAACAGAAACAACAAAATAATCTTACAATTCAAAAAGCATTATCGCCAAGTTTAAAACAAATAAAGCATTTTTTCCAAATACGCAAAGAGCTTTAGACTGGGAAGAGTAAGTTAAAAAAAAAGAAAAAGAAAAAATGGGAAAAATTCATCTCAGACACAATAGAAAACCATCATTAAGAAATATCACATATTCTTAATTGCGTCTGACTTTCCCCCTATTTCATTTTAAATCTCTCCCAGTCTCCTTTTCCATTCAATTATTGGTGCCCATATCCTCTGTCCGGCCTCTTTTTTTCCCCTCCCTCTTTTTTCATATAGGGCCGTTTCTAAGATATATATGGCCAGTACACGAGAGATCCATTGCTGTAATGTTGGGGGGTTAGGATCCTTCCAAAGTGTGGCTATACATAATCTGCTAAGGGTCATAGCTAAATACAGAAACTCGTGATGAAGAACATCTACACCCACCCTCGCTACACCCAAAGTCATAACTTCATCTGTCAAAGTTAAATGTATCCCCAGAGAGTCAGAGAAAAATTGTTCCAAAGATTTTTTATATATGTCCAAAGAGGGGCATGATGCAAACATGTGCATTGTATCTGCTTGCGTGGATTGGCATTTCGGACAGATGCCCCCGTTATTTCCCCCCATTGCGCTATTTTATGAGGAGTGTAGTAGAGTTCGAACACAGTTTTATATTGTTGAGATTGTAAATTTGCCACACTTAAGACCGAATTTGCCAGTTTTAATGACTTCTCTGCCTCATTACCTGTTAGACTTAGTTTGCCTCTCCACTTCTCATACATTCTATCACAATCGTCCTTTTTATGTTTACAAATTTCTTCGTATAATTGCGAGATGGAGGTTCCCCCTTCATCCCTTACACATTCCAGCAATTCGATTCTTTGAAAATTCATGTCTCCTCCCTGTTTCTTTAACAGAACTGACCTCACTTGTAGGTACTTAAAAAAGTCTCTGCGTCCTAAGTTATATAAGCGTTGTGCTTGCTCAAACGAGATCAGACCGGTTACCCCTATGAGGTCCCCGATAGTTTTAACCCCTAATGCATCCCAACCCCTCATAATTGGGTCATGAAATACCTCCGGCAGTGATGGGTTCCCATACAGAGGGGTATAATAATTCATTCTCCCTAGTTTTAATTTTCTCCTTATCCCAGACCAGACTGATCTTGCGGCCACCAAGGTCTTGAACCTTACTTTTTTGTGATAGCTCCTCTCCTCATAAGTGAGTAACCATTGACTAGAGTTTTTCACTACGAGTTCATATACGTCTGGGACCCATCTCTACCTCTCCATCTGTCTATAACACTCCCCCCAGCATACCTCTGGAGTATTGCAGGACCGTTGCCCAATAATATGCTTTAAAGTCTGGTAGCGCCAGCCCACCTCTCTCTCTTGGGAGTGACAGAAATTTTTGGCTGCGGCGTGTTTTGCCCTTGGCCCAAATAAATCTGTTTGTCACCTTCTCTAGCTCCCTGAACCAGCTATTGTTAAAGATTAGCAGTATGGTCCTAAATAAATAAAGCACTTTTGGCATAAACACCATTTTGATAACATTGCAGCGACCAATTGTTGTTAGGTGTAGGTTATTCAGTTTGTCAAAATCAATTTTGGCCTTATCTATAATGGGGCTTAAGTTCTTCGATACCACTTTCGAAAGGTCTGAGGTTATGCGAATCCCCAGATATACTGCTGTCTCTACCACTCTTGGATCGACTAAAGATACTTTCTGATTTATTACTACTTGGGTCTTATTTACATTTAATTTGTACCCAGACAGTCTTCCAAATGCAGCCGCTTCCTTTTCTATTTCTTTTAGGGCTGATATTGGTTCGCTTGATGTTATGGCCAAGTCATCCGCATATCCTAGTATTTTAGTTTCATGCCTGTTCAATGCTATGGGCAAGATGTTTCTGTTCTGCTCTCTCCTCCTAATGAATGTATCTATGTATAGAGCGAAGAGTAGCGGGGAGCAGGGACACCCTTGCCTAGTTCCTCGTCCAATATCTATTATACCACTCAACTCCCCCATGGTTCTAACTCTTATTCTTGGATTGTGGTATAAGGCTTTCAGAGCCCCAACATAGCCCTCCCCCAGATTCAGCTTCTCCAACGCAGCCCAGAGAAATCCCCACGAGACCCTATCAAATGCCTTCTCAGCATCTAAAAGGATCAGCGCCATAGGGTCTCGTGAGAATGCCGTGCCATCAAATAACGTAAACACTCTTCTGACATGTTCCGCTGTTCCTCTCCCAGGGATAAACCTGTGCTGCCATGGAGAGACGATCTTGCCAATTACTGCTCCTAGCCTATTTGCCAGCATCTTTGAGTAGATGTTCACATCGCTGTTCATTAGGCTTATCGGCCTATAAGACCCAGGATTGGTTGCGGGCTTATCTTTTTTCAGAAAGACTATCATAGTTTCCTCTCCCCATGACTCCGGAGGTATCGCACCCTCTTGTATATTTACAGCCAACTCATATAGTTCTTCTTCTATCTCGGCTAAAAATGTTTTATAAAACTCCAAGGGTATAGAGTCTGGGCCTACTGCTTTACCAGATGGTAAGTCATAAATTGCCCTTTGTATTTCTATTTTATTAAATGCCATCTCCAATGTCCCCCTGTCCTCTGTCGTTAGTTTCTCTAGTCTGACACTTCCAAGATAACTCTCTATATCCTCGCTAGGTGCCATATAGTCAGCTTCATATAGCTTCTGATAGTAGTCCCGAAAGCTAGCATATATACTCTTGGGTGTTGTTGCGACACTTCCGTTCTCGGACCTGATCTCAGAAATATCCCCCTTAGTAGCAGCCTGCCTTGTTCGAACAGCTAGCGTTCGACCTATCTGCTCACTATACTCATATTGATCCTTCCTCCATGCCAAATACTTCCCTGCTGCTTTAGACGCAAATAGTTCCCCAACCACTACCTTAGCCATAGCAAGCTTGTATGTTATACTAACAATATCCTGATTCGCCCTAATTGCGCTACTAAGTTCATGTTCTAGTCTAGCAACTGCCCTTATTCTCATTTCTACTTGATCCCTCTCTGCCTTATTCCGCCTAATTGAGTATCTGATTGTCTCCCCCCTTATACCTGCTTTTAGGGTATCCCATACTACTGCAGGGGGAGCAGAGCCTTTGTTTAGTACCAAAAAGCTTCTGATCTATTCTTTCATTAGGGCGGTATATTCTGAATCCTGTAACAGGGCTCTCTCAAAAGTCCAATTTGTCATCTTTTTTTGTTGGGCAGCGGTTGTTATATCTAAGCTAAGCGGGTTATGGTCGGACATTACCCGGGGTAGTATGCTAATCTTTGCGCTGGATGCTACTGCTGGTGATACCAGAAAATAGTCTAGCCTTGCTAAGACCTTATGAGGGCCAGAATAATATGTACTACCGGTCCCTAAGTTATTTTGCAGTTCCCATATATCTACTAGACCGTTGTCACACATCAATTGAATCAATGCTCTGTGGCTTCTCTTCTTCCGACCGGAGAATTTCCCCGGATCGTTCTTCCACAAGCCATTCAGTCCATTCACATTCAAGTCTCCACAGACTATTAATGGCAGAGGCCAGTTGGCTATTTCTAAGTTAACAGAGTCCATAGCTTCCGGGTCGTCTACAGTGGGAGCATACAATGAGCAAAGTGTGAAATTAAAGCTCTGTACCTGGCACTCCACCAAAACCCATCTACCATAGCGGTCTGATTTTTGCCTATTTACAACCACACATCCATGCCTTGCTAAGATCGCTACCCCTCTTGTTCTTGTTCCTTGCGTCGTATATGATACTAATTGGTATCCCAGCTGTTCTAAGAGCCCCTTTTGAGAGGCCTCTATGTGTGTTTCTTGTAGGCAGATCAGCTCAGCGTTCAATGTTCTTAAATATTCCCTCATAGCTCTTCGTTTTTTACCATCATTTAGTCCGCAAACATTCAGCGAAACTATCCGCATAGGAATTTCTTTTTCATTTTCACTCTTCCCCAATCAGTTTTTGTTAACCTGGCGTCTTTAGTTACTTCTATATCCTGATGTGATGAAGTTTTTTCCCCCGCTTTTCCTCTCTTATCCCCCCTGACCCCTCCCACTTCTTGCTCCTCCCCCCCCTACCAGTTCCCCTCCCTCAGTCCCCCTCCCTTCCCCCCTTACCATCCTATGAGGCTTGCTGGGTCCCCGAGTACCCAGGTGTGGGCATCAGTGTAGTCAGAGTGCGCCTCAGTGCGCCCCGCGGGCAGGCCCTTTATACTTTGGTCGTATCGGGTGGGTGGGATCAGTGATGTAATCAGGCACTTGCCCCACACCATTATTTAAACACAGATATTCATACCAAATTTCAGATGCATTTATTCCCCCCACCCCCCTCCCCAACCCCTTCTGATTGCTCCCCATGCTTTTGTGTTTATAGACAAGTTGCTGATTTGCATTTATATTCCTGAATTCCCTTTCTCAGTTACTGAGATTTCTCTTAGGTAAGCGTCAGCTTGAATTTCACTTGAGAAGCTTCTTGTTGATCCCTTGTATATTATTTTTAGCCGTGATGGATTTTGTAGGTAGACTGTTGCTCCGACTTTTTCAAAGGGTGTGATTAGTTGTCTCATTCTCCACCTTCTCTCAACAGTTGCGTGGGCGAAGTCTGGTCTGGTGAAGAACATAAAGTCATTATGTTTCCTCTGCTTTGTGGGCCTAGCCAGATCATAGAGGGCTTCTCTTAAAAGGAAATTCCCAAAGTAAACCAACATTGCCCGGGGATATTGACGTGATTTTTGTGAATGTTTGGGTAGCGTCAAAGGGAATCGATGGGCACGCTGAATTTCTCTGTCCATGTCCCAGGTACCAAGTTCCCGGGAAGGCTGATTTCAACAGATTATTCATAGAGCCCCTAGGGTCGTTCTCCTCAAAGCCTTCTGGTATTCCAAGGAACCTCAGATTGTTTCTCCTTGATCTGTTTTCATGATATTCCACTTTCATCATGAGGTCCTTTATGATTCCATCGTGCTCATTCTCCTGTTTTTGCAGCTTAATTACATCCATTTCCAAATTTTCTGCGCGTGCTTCCACTGAGGCCATTCTATCCGAGATCTCGGTACAGATGTTGCCGACTTTTTTAATTGCCCCTTGTAACTTCTCAATGGCAATGTGATTCCTTTTTAATGTCCTTATGGAAGTTTTTTATGGAGCTCAGCACTTCGCTCAGCAATGGCTCTACAGTTGTTGCTGAGCTATGTCCATTTCCGGATTGTTTCTGGCTTTTTCCTTCTGGCTCAGCTAAAGTGTGGTCATTAAGGGTGGGCGTAAAATCCGTTTCGCGGGCGAATTTGCGGATTTTCCGCGAAATTGCGGTAAAATCCGCGAATCAGCGGGGAGGAATTTTCAGCCAAGCAAGGGTTACAGCAGCAGGTGCAAAAGTTTAACCTAATTTCTTTGTAACCTTTTACAAAAGGGTTACAAACAAATTAACTTCAACTTGGACACCTGCTGCTAATTGCTTCCTGGCGCCTCGTTGCCTACTTGCAACTATTCTCTGACCCTGCTCTGACCCTTGAAGCAGGGTCAGAGAATAGTTACAAGTAGGCAACGAGGCACCTGTCCAAGGAATTAAACCTCATCAGGAAGCACTTACAGATATAAAAAACAGGAAGAAGGGAGAGGATGGCAAATACACCCATTTTGAGTTGTCAGGAGGGGTTAAACTAAAAGAGACCTTTACAGCACAATTTTCATATGCATTTTGCTAAAAATAAAAAGCTGTATGTTCTGTAGGGGCAACTGAGGAATCTGGCCCTTCAGAGATCTGGCCTCTCTTTCTTTCTCTCGTTCTCTCTCTCCCTCTCTCTTTCCCTCTCTTTCTCTCTCTTTCTATCTATCTATCTATCTATCTATCTATCTATCTATCTATCTCTCTCTCCCTCTCCCATAAACGACTGCATGGGTAACTTCGCTATGCAAGCGGCTCGCGAAGATGCAAAAATCCCCGCGAACACGCAAAAAACCCCGCAAACACGCAAAAAAACAAAAAGCCTCAAATTCGCGAATTTTGCGGATCGCGAATTCGCAAATCCGCAAATTCGCGGATCGCGAATTCGCAAAATTCGCCCATGCTTAGTGGTCATGAACATGCTCTGTTTCTCCTGGTAGCTTTGGAGTCAGGCTTTTTCGTATAAGTTTAGGTCTTGTTATGGCATATTCATTGTTACTGCCAGGATCCATGGTCTCATCATTGATTAAGTTAGCTCTTCTCCTTTTGTCTCTCGCCCTCTTTTTCTCCCGTTTTTTCTTTGAGTTCGAGCTTTGGCATGTTTCATTAAGTTTTCTGGATTCATTAGAGTCTAGAATCTCAGAGGCTGTTGCTTCTAATATTTGTTCATCATTTGTTTCGCTTGTTTCACTTGTTTTGCTTGAGGTAGACATCCCTGTTTCATATATGTCCGAATCCGAGTCCGTTTCGGAGAGTGCCGTATTACCAAGCTGTGGGACTGGCTCAGGGGGAGATGTTTGCGCGCGTAATGAGGTGGAAGTTTGTTTTTGAGCTATATTTTCCCCTCCACGGTGATTCGCTCCACAGACGTGTTAGGGTCGACCCCACTGGTACCGTTCTCGCTGCCTGCTTGGTTGCTTTTTTGTTTTGTAATTTCAGTAGGCTCACTTGGTCCTTCCTTGGCTACCGAGATGAAGATGTTGGATATCCGAGGCTGAGAGGAGGTCGGGAGCCCAGTATTTTTAGCGGCAGCTTTCGGGTTTTTTATTGTTTGCAGCCTTTGAGCCTTTTTAGCCATTAATTCCAAATTAGCTTTATCCGCTGTATCGTTTCCCTTCTCTTTGTCTTTCTCTTTGTCGTTCTCTTTCTGTTTTTGTTTCGCTTTTTCTTTGTCCTTGTCCTTTTCAGTGTTTTTGCTTTTATTTTTAATTTTATTTTTGTCAGTCTCTTCAGGTGTAGCTTTCTCCACATTATTCTCCTTGGCTTTAAATCCTCTGGTTTCAGGCCGTCTTTGTGTGTCCTTGTTTTTCTGCAGGATGTGGCTTTTTATACTCTGTGTGGTTTTTAGTTCTTCCCTGTTCCCTAGGTTTTCCGGACTCTCTGTGCTTTCTAATTCTCTGTCTGGGTCTTCAAGATTTTGCACCTGTGTCTGTATCTCTTGCATATTTCGGATTGCTGAAGCTCCCTCCTCTCCTCTTTCCCCTCTTTCTAGATTAAGCAGCGATGAGTTTTATCCACTGTTCCATTTATTCCAGCCATATCCTTTATCTGCGTTTGCTCAGGTGCTGACGTTCGAAGCTGACCTTGTGGCTGATTTTGACCTTTTGTTTTTCCGAGGAGATCCGGCGCCCCTCCTTTATTCGTTTTTTTATTTCTTAGCACTTTTAGAGCAGCCCAGGCTCTTTTTTTAGGCACTGTAAAAGATCTACTGTGGGTTTTGAGGTGGCTTGGGGCTTGAGACCCTATAGTATTGTAGGTTTGCTTGGTTATGTAGATTTTTATTCGCAGCTCAATTTTGATCACAGGTTTAGAAGAAATATCTGTGCTATCTGAGTCTAGCAGTGCGCCGACCCCCCTCGACCCCACTGCTTGCACCACCGTTCCTGTAACTGTATCTGTAGCTGTGCAACACTTACGCTCCGGTTCCTGCTGCTGTAGCTGCTGTGGCTGCTCTTCTTTCATTTAATCATTTAATCCTTTCACCTTATCGTTTTCGCCTCCCTTTGCCTCTCTTTGCCTTTGCCTTCCTGATTCCCTCTCCTTAGTTTATTTTTCCTCCCCTGCAGGGGCAATTAGCTGTTGTTGGCTGTCTGCTATCGGCTAGCGCTTCAGTGTCTCCCTGACAACGCAGCACGCAGCACACGCGATTTAAAGGCGTGACTTGCAAGTCCGCAGATGACACCCGATGTCGAGCAGGGGAAGAAGGGTAATTTGGTGTGGGAGCGAGCGCCGCAGCAAGCGCCGTAGAGCCGGAGGCAAGAACAAAAGCAAGAGCCAAGGTGAACAGTGGATTAACAAAAGCAATAACAAGGAAAAAAGACTAGTGTTTAAGCTCCTAGATCACTAGACGCTGACACCGAATCCTTAATTTAGATTCAGTCCCGCTCAGTTCCTCATTTCGATTTGCGCATCGCCCGGCACCCTTCTCTTCCCTTTTTCATGCGCTTTTTTCTGATTAACTTCCAATCAGTTCAGGAAAGATACGTACGAGTGCGAGTCTCCTGGCAAAGGGGGAAGCAGGGAGAAACAGCCAATGTTATTCGCTTGGTGGCAGCTTAATTCAATACTCACGATTCCAAGGTATGCGCAGCTCAAGGGTGTGCTCAGAGGGATGTGTTTGAAAAGAATGTCGGAGGGATGTCTAAATCGATATTGTCACATATTGCTCATGCTCTCTGCTCTCCACTTTTTGCGGCCTCCTTGCAGCTCAGCTCTTGCTCTTCTCTTCTCCTTTTTGTCAAAAAACAGCAGCCAAGGATCCTAATCACTTCCTTTTCTTCTCCTCCTGGATTTCCAGCTCTTAGGTTTTTTTTCTCCTCCTGAAGCTCTCAGTTTATTTCCACTGCCCAGCTTTACCGCGTTTTTCCTCCAGTTTGAATTAGGTTCTACTCAGCTTCATGATTTCCACTGCGTTTAGTACAGCTTGTCTCCATCTATCTCTTTCCCATATAGCAATCACATGGGGAGATCAAAGCAAGATAAGGAAAGATAAGGAAAGACCAGACCCACGGAGCGATGCTGGTGTGTCCTCTCACTCTGGCGCCATCTTGCCTCTGCCCCTTAAATGAGAAGGACTTACAATGAAGAATTACCACTGGGACCAGAGACACAGCTGCAGGGCTGTCTAAAGGGCCTAGAATGAGGATTTACCACTGGGACTAAAGAAGGATCCTCAGCACTGTGGAGAGGACTTAGAATGAGGAATTACCAATGGGAAGAAAGATGCACTTGCAGCACTGTCTCGAGGACTTACAATGAGGAATTACCACAGTAACCCAACAAGCAGCTGCAGCACTGGCTATAGGACTTAGAATGAGGAATTACCGACAGGACTAGAGAAGCAGCAGCAGAACTGCCTAGAGTAACTAGAATGAGGAATTACCACAGGGATCAGAGATGCAGCTGCAGCACTGTGGAAAGGACTTAGAATGAGGAATTACTGCTGGGACCAGAGAAGCAGCTTCAGCACTGGCTAGAGGACTTAGAATAGGGAATTACTGACAGGACCAGAGAAGGGCTAAGAATGGAGAATTACCACTGTGGCCGGAGACACAACTGCAGCACTGGCTAGAGGACTTAGAATGGGGAATTACCACTGGAACCCAAGTATCAGCTGCAGCACTGCCTAGAGGACATAGAATTAGGAATTACCACTGGGGAAAAAACGCAGCTGCAGCACTGTCTAAAGGACTTAGAATGGGGAATTACTGACATTAGCAGAGAAGCAGCTACAGCACTGTCTAGAGGACGTAGAATGAGGAATTACCACTGGGACCCCAGATGCAGAGTCTTCTATAAAGCGAACTTAATCGGAATTGGGTATCAGAGCCCTTTACATAGCACCAGTTACGTTACATGAGGACACACATTCATTTTGGTTAGGCACGGAGAGATTAAGTGATTTTGCCCAGAATCTCACGATGAGAATTGCGAGACTTTAGAAATTCATAAGTATTTTAATTTATCGCTGAGTTTATTGCTTTTAAAATTGATTTGTAACCTGGTCCTGCTCTGCTCTGCATTACGATGTATGTTGATGAATTTGGATGTTATAGTTTTTTTGTCAAATTAAATGTAAGTTTGAATATAAACATTATTTAATCTGGCTGTGTTTTAGGGATTTTATCTGAAATAAACAATGTTATAAGAATAAGATGATGGAAGATGAGGCATTTGTTGCAGATAATTCCCAAGAAAGTTGCCAGGTCATTCAGAGGGAACCCCCTGTGGTCGTGACACACTCTAGTGGTCTGCGAGGGGCTGTCCTTCAATCAATCAATCAGTGACACTTATAAAGCGCGCTACATACCCGTAGGGTCTCAAGGCGCTGGGGGGGGGGGGGGGGGGGGGAGGGAGCCGCTACTGCTCGAACAGCCAGGTCTTCAGCTTCTTCCTGAAGGAGAGGTGGTCTTGGGTCAGGCGCAGGTCGGGAGGGAGGGAGTTCCAGGTCTTGGCGGCCAGGTAGGAGAAGGACCTTCCTCCTGTAGTCGCTCTTCGGATGCGGGGGACGGCGGCGAGGGCGTGGTTGGCTGATCGGAGGTGGCGTTTGGGAGCGTAGAAGTTGACTCGGCTGTTGAGGTAGCTCGGGCCTTGGTCGTGTAGGGCTTTGTGTGCGTGGGTGAGGAGGCGGAAGGTGATTCTTTTGTTGACGGGGAGCCAGTGAAGGTCTCTCAGATGTCCGGAGATGTGGCTGGTTCGTGGGATGTCGAGGATGAGTCTGGCTGAGGCGTTCTGGATCCGCTGGAGTCTCTTCTGGAGCTTGGCGGTGGTACCGGCTTAGAGGGCGTTGCCGTAGTCCAGTCGGCTGGTGACGAGGGCCTGGGTGACGGTCTTCCTGGTCTCGGTGGGGATCCACCAGAAGATCTTCCGTAGCATGCGTAGGATGTTGAAGCATGCCGAGGAGACGTTGTTGACTTGCCTGGTCATGGAGAGGGAGGAGTCCAGGGTGAAGCCCAGGTTTCGTGCATGGTCTGTCGGTTTGGGTGCGGTGCCCAGGGCGGGAGGCCACCAGGAGTCGTCCCAGGCGGAGGGAGAGGAGCCCAGGATGAGGACCTCCATCTTGTCCGAGTTCAGTTTCAGGCGGCTGGTCGTCATCCACTCGGCTACCTCTTTCATCCCTTCGTGTAGGTTGGCTCTGGCGGCGGCGGGGTCGTTGGTCAGGGAGAGGATCAGCTGGGTGTCGTCGGCGTAGGAGATTATGCTGAGGTTGTGTTTGCGTACGATGGCCGCGAGGGGGCTCATGTAGACGTTGAAGAGGGTGGGGCTCAGAGATGATCCTTGGGGGACGCCGCAGATGACTTCGGTGGCCTCTGATTTGTACGGTGGTAGGCGGACTCTCTGTGTTCTTCCGTCGAGGAAGGAGATGATCCATTCCAGCGCCTTGTCCTGGATTCCGACGTTGCTGAGGCGCCGTACTAGGGTGCGGTGGCAGACCGTGTCGAATGCCGCGGAGAGGTCTAGGAGGATGAGGGCCGCTGTTTCTCCGTTGTCCATCAGGGCTCGGATGTCATCGGTGGCGGCGATGAGGGCGGTCTCGGTGCTGTGGTTGGCTCGGAAGCCGGACTGTGAGGGGTCGAGGGATCCGTTCGTCTCGAGGAAGGCGGCCATCTGCTTGTTGACGGTTTTCTCGATGACTTTGGCTGGAAACGGGAGGAGCGAGATGGGGCGGTAATTCTTGAGGTCGGTGGGGTCCGCTGTTGGTTTCTTGAGTAGAGCGCTGAGTTCGGCGTGTTTCCAGCTCTCAGGGAAGGTGGCGGTGTCGAAGGATGTGTTGATGATGTCTCGCAGGTGGGGTGCGATGATAGCGTCGGCCTTGTTGAAGACGTGGTGAGGGCAGGGGTCGGTCGGTGATCCGGAGTGGATGGAGTTCATCGTGGGGACGGTGTCTTCGGTGCTGATCGGGGTCCAGGCGTGGAGGGTGGTGGTGGGGGGTGGTTGTTCGGTCATGGTGTGCGTTGGTTGGTTGTTGAAGCTGTTGTGTATGTCCGCGATCTTGTTGTGGAAGTATGAAGCGAGGGAGTTGCAGAGGTCTTGCGATGGGGTGATGTCGTTGTTTCCTGCGCTGGGGTTGGAAAGCTCTTTCACGATGTTGAAGAGTTCCTTGCAGTTGTGTGCGTTGTTGTCCAACCGGTCCTTGAATGCTGTTTTCTTGGCGGCGCGGATCAGCTGGTGGTGTTTCCGGGTGGCAAGTTTGAAGGAGGTCCTGTTGTCCGGTGTAGGTTCCCTTCTCCAGACTTTCTCGAGGGCTCGGCAGTTCTTCTTGGAGCTCTTGAGTTCGTCGGTGAACCATGGGGCTTTCTTGCTGCCGGGTCTGCTGGGCGGGGTCTTCAGTGGGGCGAGTTCGTCCGCGCAGTTGCTGATCCACTTCGTGAGGTTGTCGGCGGCCTGGCTGGGCCTGGGGCAGTCAGTCCTTAGGGACTGACTGCCCCAGGGGGTGATACACAAATAGCACACGATGGAGTGAGAGTAAGAGGGAGTGCAGCACCGCTGAGAGGACTGGAAGAGATCCCAATCCAGACAGTGGGCGCGAAAGATGCCGATCACAGACCTGGAGGTCTAAGCAGCAACAAACAGAAGTAATATCCCTTTCAGAAACCCTAAGGTCGGCTATTGAGAACCTCAAGGCAGAGATCGAGGAATGAAGGCAATAAAAGTGAGGACAAAACTAACTGAAACACCAACGATAGCAGTGAAAGCAAGAGCCAGCCAGGCAAGGCTCACACAATCAACCTCTCCAGAGTGAATTAAAGTTCATTGTCCCGGTAATCACCACACTGCCTCTGGGGTCACAGGAAGCGGCTTCCACTGATTAAATTCAACCAGTTGTTAAATCTCCTCACGGAGCCCACACTGCAGAGCGAAGAGTCATCCATTGAGCGAGTCCTTCCAGCTGTGTCCTCACTTCATTCATCAGTGCAGGCGTCTGCTGTTCAGAGACACTCGCAAAGAGCTGAGCGTAAACCCATCGACAGGAGCGAGGCAGCGCTACAGATCTTGAAAGGGAATGAGGAGCCCTGAGGTCAGATGTACTTGCCCACTTCTTTCGGTATCTTTCTTCGGTCGTACCACATTGTGGATCTTATTAACGGAGGGAAGTGGGGTATCACGTGTATCTGCCAATGAGACGTCAGGAGCAGGTGGGACATCACTTGCACCTGCCTATGAGGTGTAAGAGCAGGTGCGTAATACGGGCCCCCGCAGCCACCACGTTGCCGGGGGGCCCCCACGCTCAGAGGCCCCCTCTCTCAGCAAGCCTCTTCATCAAGAATTAAATGGTGCGCACACCCGGCCTCTTAATATTCGCCCGACACGCAGAGCAGGTGCAGCATGATTAATGACATTACTTTCATGACGCTGCGGCACAACTTGTTGGGGGGGGGCGGGGGGGGGGGGCTACAGTTAGAATAAAGTGTCAGGCACGGGGTTAAAATTGCCCCTCAGAAAAGCCTATAGTAGGGGCGCTTGTTTGATTTCTAAAGTGCAGCACTTCCTGGAAAGTTGAGCACAGACCAGGGACCAGGGAGGCGCAGCAGATCCACTCTGCAGAGGCATCTATTCACCAAATGCAATAATTACCCGGTCTGGTATGTATGGCAGTGAAGGCTTTCTTTCTTCTGCCAAAAAGCTCTTGACACTGGCGCCAAACCGGCTTTTTGTAGATGTTCCCCAGGTCGCGTCAGCTCCCGCGTGGACACACTGTTTGTTGGGAAGGACCCGTGACCGGATGGCCCAGGCTGTGACAGGGTGTTTCTATATCCTACCCCAAAGGCACCCAGGAATTCTCTGTTGTTCCTCTGCGCACCCTGCTGATGGCTCAGAGTCAAAGGGGGAGCCGGTGTTTCGTGAATCGACCGCCTGACCTCGACATGTACTGTTGCTGTGCCCTGCCCGGGCAGAGCCCACTGTGCCCCGGACTCACCACGCCAGCCAGCCTGAGTCTCATTTTAAGAGCAGCTGGCACAGGCTGAGGCTGCAGGGCAGCATGGCTCGCTCTCAGGCGATCGTTCTGAGTCTAAAGAGACCAGGTAAGTCAGATATTCATTTAGTAATCCGCTGCTGACATGATTCAAAATGTTCACTTAGAGACTGGGGACACTGAAGTTGTCTATCTGTGCTGCAAGTGCAGGGCCATCTCCGAGTTTTTTCTAAGTGAACTAGTAGTTTTGCTGATCTCTTAGTGCAAAGGTAATGCTTGACAGTGGCAGTAGGTACAAAGAAGCCTTTATTTTCCAGCACAGTGAGACTTGCTAAGACAAAGATTAGTTATGTTCATGCCCTGACTGCTTCTGATCTCCTCGACTGTGTTTTTGTATAAACAATGACATTTTATTTTCAAGGGGCTGTTTCTTTAGTGCATTATAGCGTCTTGAGGTCATCTGAAAGCACTGGAAGTACTGGGGCCACGTTTAATGTTAGAGCGCTGCCCTTCGCACGTGCCGCCCTCCGCACGTGCTGCCCTCCGCATGTGCTGCCCTCCACATGTGCTGCCCTCCGCATGTGCTGCCCTCCGCACGTGCTGCCCTCCGCATGTGCTGCCCTCCGCACGTGCTGCCCTCCGCATGTGCTGCCCTCCGCACGTGCTGCCCTCCGCATGTGCTGCCCTCCGTACGTGCTGCCCTCCGCATGTGCTGCCCTGCTCTCCACATGCGCCCTCAGCAGCATATTGCTTGTAAGACATGAACGCTTCTTGAAAAGCAGTATGAACAAGCATTTACAATGCAACGGTTTCGCCTTTGACAAAGTTAGAGCCCATGCATCCTTCCTCACACCCATGCATCCACAACCCTGCGCATCACTCCCTGCGCACATCCCCTGCAACCACCCCCGGTCAAGTGCCCCGGTGTACATCACGGACAGATGCCACCACCACCCATGGCCCCACCCTCGGACCCCCCAACAAACTCTCTCTTACCTCAGGGCCGGAGACACCTGCAGGGCAAAGAGAGACATTAGAGGGTGGGGAGTGAGAGTTGTCGGGTGAGAGGGACCGAAGCCCCTCAGGATAGAAGGCGTGTGGAACGAGATGGGGTGTTTGAAGAGAGAGGGGGACCCCGTCAGCAGTTAGTTTCCTCGGGGCGGGGGTTGGGGCCCGGCTCGAACACCAGCAGGGGAGGATGGGTACAGGGGCTGATGGGCACCGCTCGGGTCTGGTGAGGGGGCGTGCAGACGCGGGGGGCACAGAGCTCTTCAGGACCTCTTTTCTTATCACGGTGCTGGAAGAGAGAGTGGGGGCCGGCGTCCTGTAGTCCAGGGGGCGGGGGGGGGGGGGGGGGGGGCTTAGTGTCCGTGCACTCCACTCTGCGTGTGCTGCTGACCAGCCTTTACAGTGCTGTCAGCGCGCGACTTACACAGCTGCTAAAATGCATGTTTTTAATTTTACCGGCCTTGCTGCCCTTTGCACCCAAGAAGGCATTGCTGGGGCGGACTCCCGTGAAACTGCACGCAGAGGGCCCTCCAGTAAGGAGTAAAAACTGCTAGGACCCTGGGCGAGGAACTCCAGAAGAGAACAAACTGTAGCTCTCCCCTGCTCCGACACATTACATTGCAGCTGTAGCCGTCCACTCTCCGTCCTGCCAGCGAGACGCAAAGCTAGCCGGCGAGGCTCTCAGCTTTGAGACGCACTCCCAGGCACAAGGTTTCGCATGATTGAGAGTGGGGGGCAGGAAGAGGGCACTCCTCACCGGCCCAAACACATTGCAGTCTCTTTGTCTGCAGCCATCAGAGACAGTGCCTCGCGCACGCGTTACAAAGGACAGAAATCTGAGGGTGCTTTTCACTGATAACCTCCTTTTTTCCAGCTCAAGAACGATTTCACAATTGCTTTTACATTGTCTGCTTGTTGAGGGAATGGTTCTGCTGTTAAGAGAACCTCAGACATGACCTTGACCTTTGCAGTGGATTTCTGCAGGTACCCCAGCTTACAATCAGCAACAAAGCGAACAACTGACCCCCACTAAGAATTCATTGGTATTACGTGAATAAGCACCCCGTTTTGACAACTAATTGGTTAAATCCAGATAAAAAAAATACCCACACTGCTTTCAAACTCTTAGATCTGGCACTGCCTGCAGTTCTCGCAATTCGATTCCAGTGGATTTCCTCTCGTGGCTACAAGTCTCAAATTTCCCAGGTCTATGCGAGATACTTTAAGTCTCAAGTCCCTAAAGTAATCAACAAAAAAAGACCAAGTATCAGAACGCCAAAGAAAAAAAAAACGTTGTGAAAGTTTTTCCAGCATGGGCCTCAAACTGAGCGGCAGCTGGTAGACAAGCAACGGCCGGTTATTGGGAGAGATGGACTGGCGAGGGGAGTCAGCAACGAATGGGTGCCCCCAAAGGTGGCGGGGTGAGAGGGAAGGGGCGAGGGCTGTCACGGAGTGTATACTACATGCGGGTAGTAGGCCATATGGTAGTGAGACGTACAATCCCCCCCTCACCCCCCAAAAAAGCCATGGACCCTTGCCTGCTCCTCACCTGGAAACGCAGTCTGCCCTTGTCGGGGGAGGCGGTGGTTTCCTGCTGCCCGGGCTCTGCTGCTGCGTCCCCTTCGGCTTTCTGTTCTGGCTTCTTCTCTTCCTCCAAGCTAGCCTCCTCCTGCCGGTCTGCGCGGCCTCCCTCCGCGGGGCTACCCTTCTCCTCTGCGGGCCGCGCCCCCGAGCTCTCCCCGCTCTCGGGTTTCCCCTCTCCGCCGCCCTTGGCCTCCGCGTCCTCTTCCTCCGTGAAGGTGGGAAGCCTGCGGGAAGCGACGGGCGAGTACACCGCGGCGGTCCGGGGGAAGCGTACGGTCTTGGGGGGCGAGGAGGCCGGGGTCCCGTCGGGCTCCTGCGGAGCCTGTCACCACACGCCCCGCCTCCGGCGGGACAGGGTACGGGGCCCCAGCGAGCACTGCACCGAGGCGTCCTGCCGGGGGTTCACCTGCACCCCCACATCGCGGGTGTTGGTCTTGCGCAGGCGCGGGGTCAGGTTGGGGTTCACCTGGGACAGGATGGCCTTGAGCTGCGCGCGCTGGTAGTTGTCGAAGTACTCTCCGGTGTCCGCGTAGGAGGTGAGGTAACCCCGCTGCCTCCAGCCGCCGCCCTTGCCTTTGGGGTTCAGATACCTGTAGTTGTACGGCGTGTAGGCCGAGTACATGTAGCTGTCCATTGCCTCGTCCGATATCGTAGCCATAGTGTCTGGCCCCGAGCCCGCCCCTGAGGCCTAATTAAATAAGGGCGGCAGGTGAAGTCTGCAAACGGCTCAATTAAGACATGGAATTGGAGTTTGGCAACCCCACCTGCAGAGACAGACCCCAGACTCGCCATAAGCGCATAGCAGAGCTTATAGTGGATAATACAAACTTGTTTTAGCCCAAATCTATATTTAAAGTCTGCAAAATGTCTCCCTTAGCTGAACCCGCGCGCCTTAATTGAAGTAGTGCAGTGCTTATTTTAACTTTACACGGGAGGCAACTTTGTCTCATGAAATTTATCTCTCTAAACACATTTTGCCTTAAGGTTTCTAGTGGCTCAGCAATGCACCTAATTGATAGGGCTACAGTATGTTACGTTAAAATATAGTGAATTATTATTTTCTTTAAATGGATCTATGTTGTCCTGATTTTCCTATGGTGCCCGCTGTCGTTGTTTATTGTTAGAATAGAACTTTGAAATTAATTAAAGATTACAGGTGCCTAGTTCGAACATAATTTTAGTTGTGTAGAGACAGGCCACTATTGCTAAATTATAATCGTGATAGCAGAGTTCTTAAGTTTTAAGTCCATGCGTGAGTAGTTAACTCAGTCCATGCGTTTTCTTTGCATTGTGGGATTTGCAGTCATGATTTCACAAGGGCCCGGCAACGTTACCAGTCCCAAAATGCATAGTAAAACTATGGGGCTGCATTAGCTGCTCCGGTATAGACGTGGAGAACTTGAGAGCTCTGCGCTTGCTTGCCAACGCATGAATTCTACAATCAGGGACGGTAAAGGGGGGCTAGGGGAGGGGCGCAGAGGAGTCACTTACCAAGTGTCAGGTGTGGGGTTGTTCGCCCAATTATGTGTTCTTTGCTTTGCGTTCTTGTATCTGTATTTTTTTTAGCATTGCGCTTGTGGCTCTACAATTAATAGACCGCAAGAAAAACAAGTCAGGTCCCGGGCCGCGCTGTGATTGGCTGACGTCACGGGGGTGTCCCGGCCGGCAGCCAATCACAGCGCGGCCCGGGAATGACGTCACGGGGGTGTCCCGGGCCGGCAGCCAATGGCAGCGCGGCCCGGGACAAAGGGGCGGGGCTTAAAAAAAGCACCAGAAACGCCCCCGAATCGCGTTTTCGAGAGAAAACGCGATTGACAGCCTCTGCCTCCCAATGGCTAGCCTCCATTTATGGAGCTAGCCAATGATAGGCAGAGGCGGGTCATCAGCCCAGATAGAACTCAAGAGGTTTTGCTAGCGCATGCGTACTTCGTAAACCTAAAAAGGAGAAATGGTCCCTTAAAAAAAAAAGACACACTTGGATTAAGTTACAGTTCACAATTAATGCTTCTAAAATATATTTCTCAATTACAAGGCTAAGTTATCTCTTTGCAACTTCTACCTCAATGAAGTTTTAAAAGATGAGCCTGTTGCTAGCCTGAAATATGAACGGGCTCCTCCCCGACCCCCTTCATGTGAGAATCACCTTAGAAAAGGCAAGTAGGTTGGTAACTTTGTAATTCGGGTGTTTTGCAGCAGCTTGAAAGTCTTTCCAAAGCTTATATTCTTTTAAAGGGCATCATTTCGGAAATTTAGCTTTTTCCATCGAAAAAATGTCTGTCACTGAGAACTGCAGTCAGACAGTGGGCTGGTTTTTGGGCTGACACTGGTCTGCGTTGGGCTGAATTTGGGCTTATGCTTGAGCAGCTTTGGGCTTGGAACTGGTGAGGAAATATAAATTTTATGGTCAAGTTATGTTCCCTATCGTAGACCCCAACGTCTCCATGTACGAGTTAAAGTGCATGTAACTTCCCTCCTGTGCCAGCTATGAAGACGCAAATACATTTGCGTCCAACGTTAACATGTCCTCTTTCAGATCCGCCATGAATGGATCACTAATTCAGTTCCTAAGTATGCCGTGCCACCGTCTTTACATGGTGCACTTTCATGTTTTCATGGCTCTGGCGAAGGCCTGCCATCGAGCCTTTTCCTGATTTCTGCCATCAAGCTCATTTCTGTTTTCTGCCTCTGAAAACGGCAGCCCCCACCTGCATCTCTGAACTCTGCCTTCCTTCCTGCCAAGCAGCGCGGGGCCTGGCTCAGTCCGGCCTGCCTGCCAAGATGGTATTTTGCCTTTATGTTATCAGTTCTGCTCCGTGAATCCACATTCCTAGCTAACGAGTAGGATAAACATATCCTGCCTGCAATAGATACAGTCCAGTCTTTCCGTCTCCATGCAAGTGTATTACTGTACCAATTTCCATAGAAAACTCCAGTTACTTAAAGAAATATATGCATCTCCTAGCCTTAGTGACAAGTAACCTCTGTCCCGATAGCCTTTAGTTTCCAGCAACATGTACTCCAAACACAAGATACCAGATATGATTTAGGAACAAGTTGATCTGACCCACCAGACTTCTGTCTCTCCCCTCTAAGGCTAAATGTCAAGTCCCCTGCACCCTCCTGTTTACGTCAGTCACACGTCATGCTGCTGTGCACGCATCCTTGCTACAGATTCCTGCTGACACTGCAAGATTTCATTATGTATCCACCCACTTGTGACACTTTATGTGACGTTTCTAGTACCCACCCCCGTGTACGCCCTAGTGCACGCCTTCTGATTACGTATTGCTACGCACATGTTTCCTATCTCGCTTCTCTCAGCTGTTACGCCTTCTGCATGAATGAACTATAAATATTGTACCTTGTTAATAAAGCATTGCTCTGTCCCTTCCTGAACCCCAGTGGTGAAAGGAACATGATATCCTGGTCCGGACCATACAATTCCATTTTATGGAATAAAACCCCTTAAAACTCAGATGCCACGGACTCTGTGTCTCTTATTTTGATTAAGCTATTTTATTGAACTTTACTGCATAGAAATTAAGTACCAGGTAATTTTATTTACCACAGAAATTGGCACCCCAGATGGGACCCTCCCCCACCTTACTCGCCGGCGGTGCGTTGCAGGCCTAGTCCCCTGCCACAGCCGGACGGACACTCATGCGCATCCGCAGGATTTCCTGTAATCTCCCTCAGGCCAATGGAGGTGACCGAGACTGCGATCGACACCCAGACGAGGCGGTGAGGAGTGCGGAGGATCCCAACCCGAGTCCAGCCGAGAGTGCAAGGTCCGAGGTGTCTTGAGGCCCACCAGTTCCGAAGTTCCGAAGTATCTACGTCGCGAGTCCAGTCCAGTTCAGGGTTCAGTCCAGTCCAGTCCAGTTTCTGAGGCCTTCCGTTTTCTGTGCTTCCCGGTGAGTACCGTTGCTGGGGGAGTATCTAGACGGGTGTATTACTATGCATCCGGTAAAGATGGGTTTGGGTACACAGATCCAGTCTGCACTGTTTAGCAGTGCATCAAGAATTCCAGTCTGCACTGTTTTAGCAGTGTATCTGCACTGTTTAGCGGTGTATCTGTACTGTTTAGCAGTATATCAAGAAGTATTTTAGTGAGTATTTTCGTTATAGAAATCAAGTATAGTCAATATATGTATAGGATTTTTGTGATTAATGTCGTGGTATGAGTGACTGTTTGATATATGTTACTGTGTTCTTTTATGTAATAATTGTGTTCAAAATTCAAGTAAAAGTCCAGTCAAAAATATTACGATGCCACTGTTCAGTAAATTAAGACAGATAGGAACTAGAAAAGGGATTCTAGAAGAAGCAGTGCCTGTTCCACTTAGGGACACTCCAGGGCACTTTATGTACCACATAGAATTATGGCGTTAAGAGTCACATAGGAGAACAGAGGAAGAAATTCATCAAACAGAGAGAACTAGACAAGGTCAAGGCAGAACAGGCTGATAGAGAAAAATGCCGTTGTTACTGGTCCTCTCAGAAGAACTAGCTAAAGTGACCCCCTCAGAAACACCCCGTAGGTCACGAGCGCCACCACCTGTATCCTTTAGAGTATGTAGAAAGAAGCTTGTAATTCCCCACTGTATATACGATCCAGAACCAGGAAAGGGTTCAATGCTCGTGATTTCACTAAGACTAGGAAGATTTGTGTAGTTTCTTGTAAATAGCTCCTTGTAAATATGGCTTGTGAGGAGCATATTCTCATTTAGACTTGTTGTGTTCCTTGTGCATTTCGCCTTGTAAATATGCCTTGTGAAGAGCATGTCATTTTTGGACTTGTTGACTTTCTTGTAAATATGGCTTGTGAATAGCGCCATGTGGATATGGCTTGTACAGAGCATGTTATCATTGCGTTAGTCAGGAGAGAGCTGGATCTCTTTCAAGTGCTTGGAGAAAATGTTTTGAATAAGGGTTAATTTCTTGGATTGAGAAGGCAGTATTTGTTTTGACAAGGTGTTAAGGAATTATAGCGTTTTTTGGTGTTGGCGGGGGGGGGGCGTGTTTTTGAGCGGAAATTCGTACCCGTTCCAGTGGAGGGATTTGGTTGCTTTTTGGTGAGGATTTAGGGAATAGCTTGAACTACTGTGATGCAAAGTTTGAAAAGGATCCGAGCTGTGGAAGTGGTGGAAAAAGCATGTTTTGTGCGGGGGTGCGATTTGCCATGTTATCCAATGGGCGTATTCAGTTTGCAGATTGAATGGTAAAATGTTGCATGGAGGGTAAAGGAGTGTTTTTGTGAAGGGTTTTGTCTTGGAATACTTGATTTAATGTGTTTAGCTCAGAAGACGGTAAAGTTGTAAATAGACCAGTCGAATTGAGATAAGGGTTTTGCACAGAGAGTGCTTAGATGTTTTTAGGGTTGACAAGAAAATATAAATCAGACCCTTCATAGAATGCGTTTTTATTAGTGTAAATGAACAGTGTGTTTTTTAAATAGGAATGTTTCTACAGAATATTTTTTCCCAATGTGTCCCCTACATTAGTTTAATTTGCATTTAGTTTTAAGACTGACCTATGTACTTTGACAGGCTGCTTCAATTGATGTGTACCCACTTAAATTAGAAAACATGGCCTTTTGAAAAAGTATGAATCCTGGCCCTCTTAATAGGTAGAATAGATAAGTTTGCACACTTACTTATGAAAATATTGGTTATGCAATGCAGAATTAAGGAGTTCGACATGTTATTTTCAAAAAAAAAAAAAAAAAAGGAGTAAAATATGGTGTGTTTCCATGCCATGAATGTTTTGTTTCCCTTGCAGCTAGTAGCAGTACAGAATTATTTTTAAAATGCTAGCATGTCACTCAGTTACAGAAAAATATATGTCTTTATTAATTTACTTTTTAACACGTTTTAAAGGTTTGCTTCAGTTAAAGTTAGAAAAGCTCTGGCCTGGGAAGAGATATGTTATGACGTACAAGGAATGTGTTTTTTAACCTTGAGACAGTCCGTCCGAGGCCTTTGGCCTGGTTCCCAGTAAATGATGTTTATATAAAGGGAGGGCTACTCCCTCTTGAAGCAAGCAGTGCCTGTATTGTTGGCCATCCTCCAATTCTTTTCCGCGGACAATTATTGGCTGTTCTCCAGCTGAGTCAGGCTCTTCCTCACAGTCAGTACTAAAAGCTTCATTGACTCCAGATAAGGCATGCTTGCAAATGAATAGTTTTTCCCTCAGTAGTGTAAACAGGATAATTGGCAGAAGCTTTGCTCCTGCCATGAGATCAACATTTGGCAGTCATTCAATTTTAGATCGCAATGAAGCTCGGCTGCTACCTGATTATGCTTGGATCAGATTCAAGCTCTGAGCGCGAACATAATTCTAGAGGGAGGGGCTGTTTCTCAAAGGAGTATCGAGGCTCCAGCCTTCTGTTTATGACAAGTTTAGTTTGGTTTTATTCAAATACATTTAGAGAGCGTATTGTAGGTAGTATGGTCATACTGTTCCCAAGATCTAGTAGGATTTATTGTAAATTTGCAGAGGTTTTGGAAAGAGGTTCCCCAATATAAAATAGTGCTTTTGAATTGAGAAGTCATTTTTATTTATTTATTTATGTTAACATAATTATTTTTGCTGGATTTATGACAGTGATTCCTAGCATTTACAGTCAGACACTACAGACAGCTAGACGGTGTTTACATGCCTACCAACATAAACGTCATTCTAATTACAGCAGGATCAGAACCAGACTGTGACATTGCATCTCTGACAGTCTTGCACTTTCTGTGTAAAGCAAGTGGTGTACAACACTTGCTTTCCAAGGAGGGTATACAGCTAACACGGTAGACAGCTAACACAAGAATCATACAGCTCATTACTAGCCTGTCACAGCCCAGAACACAGAAGGAGGTACAAGCTTTTATAGGCCTCACTTCTTACTGCAGACAATGGATCCGTCAGTATGCATTTCTAGCTAAGCCACTTATACAGTTGACAACACAGGAGGCAGCGTCATCGACTGTCCTCCCTTGGACTCAGGAACATACACAAGCTTTTGACGACTTGAAGAAAGCCTTATGTCAAGCACCTGTTTTAGCGACACCATGTTACAGCAAACCTTTTACACTTTTTGTCACAGAACGTGAGGGAACTGCATTATCAGTCCTCACTCAAGACCAAGCAGGGTCACACAAACCGTGTGCCTATTTTTCCAGCACTTGACTATAGCACGACTGACAGGTTATGAATTGACATTATTCCAGCCACACATAGAAATCAGACGCTGTAACACATTGAATCCAGCTACACTTTTGCCATTAAATATGACAGACCCTTTGGCACATGATTGTGTCGAAGTCATTACCATCACGACAAAACCCAGACAAGACTTGACAGACACCGCATTACCAGATCCAGACCTGACACTTTATGTGGATGGTTCATGTATGAGAACAAGTACAGGAGAGTTAGTGGCTGCATATGCAGTAACAACAGAAACTGATGTCATAGAAACACATCATATTGACACCCTGTCAGCCCAAGCGGCAGAGCTCATTGCTCTGACCCAAGCCTGTATTCTAGCCAAGAACAAGAAAGTTAACATATACACAGATTCCCGTTATGCATTCGGAGTTGTACACGACTTCGGAGTCCTCTGGCAAGAACAAGGTTTTTTAACTTCACATGGTGCCAAGATCCAGCACGGTCCCCTCATTCAAGCTCTGTTAGAAGCAATACATTTGCCTACAGTAATAGCCATTATGAAGTGTAAAGCACATATTAAAGTCACTGACAACATTTCCCAGGGCAACGACCTGGCAGACCGAACAGCCAAGCTTACAGCACAGACTCACACACCTGACTTGACAAAGACAATAGTCCCGACGCCAACTCATTGCATGACAGTTAAGGATCCCGCCCTAGGTGTAATTGACATACAGTCACATGCAACACCAGATGAAATTAAGGAATGGACTAAACTAGGAGGGGTCCAGACAGAACAGGGATGGATGACGAAGGGAAAAGCCACATGGTTTCTCCCCGACTCTATGGTTCAAGTTATTATTACCACAGCACATAGTCCTGCACATTTAGGAGAAAAACCCATGATAGACAGTATTCAAAACCTTTGGTTCAATAAACATTTACGAGCAGCAGCAAAACAGAAAGTGCGTACTTGCATGATCTGTTGTCAGTTCAACCCAGGTAAAGGCATTCCCGTAGAGCAAGGTGGATTTCATCCTCCTGACCATCATTTTGAAGTCCTCCAGATGGATTATATCCAAATGGACAGATGTAAAGGTTATAAGTATGTTTTAGTAGTGTGTGCACTAACCAGATGGACAGAAGCGTACCCAGTCCCAGATTATACTACAGCAAGCCTTGTAGAAAGCCATAATCAGACACTTAAAACGAAATTAGGGGTACGCCTATGCCTAAAATAAAATATCTGATGTTGACAATAACATGCTGACAGATTACCTAGCTTCCTTGATATCTGCACTACTCTCTCTTCATTCACAGGTTGCCACCGCCTTCCCTGACAACACCCAAGTCCAGGAGCCTGCCATAGTCCCTGGAGATGTTATCTATGAGCGGAACTTTGGACCGATCAAGCCCCCTTAAGCCGCATTGGAGGACGCCGAAGCCTGTGCTACACACCACAAGGACTGCTATCCGGCTCGAAGGACGAAAAGGAAATTCTATGGACAATTTGGAACTTTCTCTTTGCCCAAATCTTTGATAACACCCAAAAGACTGCCTTGAAACTAGTGACTCAAAACCCCCTTTTCGAGAAAAACTCTGCATCAGGAGTATTAATACAAATTACGGTCTAGCAAGTCAGACAGTTTAATTGTTTAAGTCCTCCCCTAGGTGAATCGGTTAAACCTGATTCTGACATGTACCCGTTAGACCCCAATAGAGAGAGAGATAGAAAGAAAGAGTTCAAGAAACGTACATACTGCAAATCACTGCGTAGTCACTGTATAGTGACATTGTTAATAATGTTTTTCCTAAGTCTTCTGATAATAGTTGCAAGTGTACTTCTCCCTATATATTACCCTATTTTCAAGCGTGAACAATCTGCTTACAATGTTTCTGCTGAACACACTTTTAGCGAGTTACCTCCACATGAACTCTCATACAGACTTGCGCTGCGCAACAACACTTTCATTAGTATGCTTCATCATTCCCATCAGACTAATAATGCTACAAACTGCTGGATATGTGGCCGACTCCCTCCCTACCTGAATTACAAGGGAGCTCTGCCCCTCTTTCCGTACCCGTTCACTCACAATGGCTCCTGTGGTGCATGGTTTAAAATAATTAACTCCTTAGATCCTGACATTGCTGTTTTCGATGGGGGCTGGGTTTGGGGAAACCTGAACTTGGTCCTGCTCGACGTCTGTTATCCTGATAAAGAGGGACTCCCCACTAGAATAGGAACCGGTAATTACACAATTAACCTCATGATTCTCAGTGTTGAATCCAAAGTAGAACTAGTCTTGCCCGCCATGTCCGTACTTCCAGTTAAAGGAGAATTATGTGTCAGAAAGAATGGTTCAGTACACCTGGGTCATAGTCTACCTTTAAAGCTTCACGTCATTCCTACTTCATTTGTGGTCATACTGCATATATACGCTTACCTCTAGATTGGGATGGCACCTGTTACATTGCATTCCTTCTGCCACCTGTTTTTCTAGCCCCACCTGATTATCATAGGAACTCCCACCTAGTATATACTGGACCCAAGAGAGAACTCCCGATTATACTGAAACGGCATGGGAGCAATATACAGATTTCAATAAAGGTTTCTTTCCTTACTTAGGTACTGTATCGAATAGTAAACTGATACGTAGATTGACCAGAACCCTTGAAGCAGTAATAAATGAAACTACTTCCACCCTAGGCAACTTAACAGAGGAACAGTCTGCTATGAGACTCGTAGTTCTTCAAAATCGTCTTGTCCTTGACGTCATCCTGGCCGATAGGGGCGGGGCTTGTACCGTCATCCACTCGAGCTGTTGCGTTTTCATTCCAGACAACGCACCATCGGTTTACAAAACATCGGTTTACAAAATGTAATCTCTGCATGGGGATGGAAAGTACTGTCATTTCTAGGTATCATATTGCTCATAGTATTCAGTAGTTGCCTATGTTTACAATGTGGGCCATCGATTTGCGGATTGTGCGCCACATCCTGTATTCCACGTTCTAGTCCAAGTTCACGTTCTAGTTCCCGGTTAAAGAAAGAAGAACAAATGATGTTACACAAACAAATAGATGGATTAATGAAGATTGATATATCATGAAGGGTCCCGTAGGGAACAAGGAGGGAATGAGGAAATATAAATTTTATGGTCAAGTTATGTTCCCTATCGTAGACCCCAACGTCTCCATGTACGAGTTAAAGTGCATGTAACTTCCCTCCTGTGCCAGCTATGAAGACGCAAATACATTTGCGTCCAACGTTAACATGTCCTCTTTCAGATCCGCCATGAATGGATCACTAATTCAGTTCCTAAGTATGCCGTGCCACCGTCTTTACATGGTGCACTTTCATGTTTTCATGGCTCTGGCGAAGGCCTGCCATCGAGCCTTTTCCTGATTTCTGCCATCAAGCTCATTTCTGTTTTCTGCCTCTGAAAACGGCAGCCCCCACCTGCATCTCTGAACTCTGCCTTCCTTCCTGCCAAGCAGCGCGGGGCCTGGCTCAGTCCGGCCTGCCTGCCAAGATGGTATTTTGCCTTTATGTTATCAGTTCTGCTCCGTGAATCCACATTCCTAGCTAACGAGTAGGATAAACATATCCTGCCTGCAATAGATACAGTCCAGTCTTTCCGTCTCCATGCAAGTGTATTACTGTACCAATTTCCATAGAAAACTCCAGTTACTTAAAGAAATATATGCATCTCCTAGCCTTAGTGACAAGTAACCTCTGTCCCGATAGCCTTTAGTTTCCAGCAACATGTACTCCAAACACAAGATACCAGATATGATTTAGGAACAAGTTGATCTGACCCACCAGACTTCTGTCTCTCCCCTCTAAGGCTAAATGTCAAGTCCCCTGCACCCTCCTGTTTACGTCAGTCACACGTCATGCTGCTGTGCACGCATCCTTGCTACAGATTCCTGCTGACACTGCAAGATTTCATTATGTATCCACCCACTTGTGACACTTTATGTGACGTTTCTAGTACCCACCCCCGTGTACGCCCTAGTGCACGCCTTCTGATTACGTATTGCTACGCACATGTTTCCTATCTCGCTTCTCTCAGCTGTTACGCCTTCTGCATGAATGAACTATAAATATTGTACCTTGTTAATAAAGCATTGCTCTGTCCCTTCCTGAACCCCAGTGGTGAAAGGAACATGATATCCTGGTCCGGACCATACAATTCCATTTTATGGAATAAAACCCCTTAAAACTCAGATGCCACGGACTCTGTGTCTCTTATTTTGATTAAGCTATTTTATTGAACTTTACTGCATAGAAATTAAGTACCAGGTAATTTTATTTACCACACTGGTCACAAAACCTGTCAATACTGGTTCCGCTTTTTACCCTGCTGTAGTTCTCTCCGACCGCAAGCATCAAGGACATCCTGCTGGGAGCGGGCAAGGAGGCCCCAGTATCGAGGTGAGACCTGAGCCCTGCGAGGGCTCCTGACATGTGAACGGCCCACACCCGGGGTTGGGTCCATTGGCTTAGCTCCCCGCTGCACTTTCTTTTGGCTGTGGCTGTATTTGGGTGTTAAGCCCGGTGGTAGAAGTGGGCGGCATCTGAGGGGCAGGACGTGCCCATGTTGCACACATGGTCCAGTATGCTCAGCTCCCAAGTTTTCCAGATCCGTGGGTGATGACCTGCTCCTGTCCAGGTTCTTTTTTCTTGATTTTGGAACTTGTAGCCCCGGTTTTAAAGTGGAGTAGAGTCTAAAGGACGAAACCTGGACCGGAGCGGCTCATCTCACATGGACCTGGGAAACCAGGCAGGAGTGACTGCCCCAGAGTCACTAGAAGGAGGTACATACGTTGCCAAATGTATTCCAATCGCCCCGGGTCCGAATGCTTTTCCACTTATGGCTCAGTCCAGAAAACAGTACAAATAAGTCTGGCCCATCACTGTCCTCTAAAACCAATTTTAAGTAACTTGTGAGTCAGGGTTAAGAAGAGGAACTCATACCCGTTGTGTAAGGTATTCATCGCTGCAAGGTTTCAGATTGCCATGTGTGAGATTTTCATTTTGTCAGCGTAATTATGACATTATGACACTTTCTAGTGAGCAAAACAAGCAATGAAGATCAGGGAAACATAAGTATCAGAAATTACACCCATTGGAGCATTAAGAAACTCCAAGAAGATCTTAAAAGTTCAACAAATCACCAGAAATGAAAGGAAGGCCCCTACCCGGACCAGTTCCAAGCCCAAAGTTGCTCAAGTATAAGCCAAAATGTAGCCCAACGCAGACAAGTGTCAGCCCAAAAACCAGCCCAAAGTAGCAAGTCTCAAATTATGCAGAAATAGCCATCAGAAACCATTTTAAGGGGAACTATACATTCTATTCAATACACAGAGAGTGGGAGGGTGTTAACTGGGCATCAGTCTTGATGCTACTCATGTTTAAGACCAGTCCTCACTGACTTTGTAATGTGAAACAGCAGCTGCTCAAATTACAATAGTAGAAAACAAAGATATCGAAAGGCAGCAATAGTGTTAAGTGCAAATTACAGGTACTTGAGAGGCATGCTTGACTTTTTTCAGTCCCTTTATGTAAGTGCATGAAATGTAGGAATCTCAGCTGTGTTGGTCTGTCCCAGTATTTACAGACAATTTAAATAGCAGTATTTTTTTTTATAGCGCTACTAAACGTAATGCAGGGTGTCGGAGTGCTTTACATACCATACAGAGTGACAATAAATCACGCAAGTGTGTAAATCATTGTACGAGATGGGTTGCATGACTCAGTGAAGGTTAAAAGATGTAGCAGTCACACAGGGCTCACTGTGCAATATAAAAAGGCTTACTAATTATGAACGGCAAGTAACACAAGGATCTGTGTTCAAAGCAGTAGCCACTAACGAGCTACATTAAAACAAATCTGTCATCTGCACATTACATGATGTGCTTTGCAGGAGACACATTAACCTTCAGATCTGGGTCTACACAAAGCAGAGATCTCTCTGATAAATACGTTCGCCTTCAGAGTTCTCACCAATTATTATTCCCTGATATTTACTGGGCACCTCTGCAGAACATGTCTTAACCCCATAAAATATTAGAAAACGCAGACTTTGCAACCAATTAAGCATAACAGATGTACTACCATGCTTATCCTTGTTATCAGTTTCTTCATGGCAGGGTTTTAAAAACAATTTTAGTACAATTTGTTGAGGCCCACATTTCGCAGTGGGATTGTGCCACTTTTTCAGCACAAGCCGAAAGCACAGTTTGTTAAATCTCATAATGTGCTTAATGCACTCATGATATACCCAATAAAAACAAATGTGTGGGATCTCATCTGAGCTTACTTCGCGAGATGTCACTTACTGTGATGCAAAACATTTTGATATCATGGGTTGTGACGGCACACGCCATGTCACTTACATACTGACTGAGTAGGTTATTCCCCCATGTGCTAACGCTGTACGGAACTCCATAACTTCAATGCCTTACATTTTCTGAAGGAATCATTTTACTCAAACACGAAACCTGCTTTGACAACTTTTTCCAAAAGCTACGAACCATTAAGTTCAAGAGTAAAAAAATACAATGTACATATTTTTCCCTTTAATGGGTAGATAAAATTAACTCACCGCGTCCATGGAAAAAGGCACATAGGGAAGGCAGTTGCATGCTTTCACATCCACACATGCATTCCACTGGCCTGCCCCTCGCTATCGGGTAACTCCAGATGTGGTGTCTTTCCAACTTAAACCCATTATCCATATCGAAAATGGGACCAGACCAGAGAGATACTGTTATATCCTGCTCTTCCTCTCTCTTTGTCCCTCCTTAGTGTTAGTGTCTTCTTGTCTATGTCATGTCTCTGTGATGTCATCCAGGATTTTACCTGTTGCTATTCAAGGGATTTATCAGTTACCTGGAGGCTGAGCAGGAGGTTATCTGCTCCCGGTGGGGTTTCTTACCATTTTACATTCCTACTTGAATGCTGTACCTATCTAATCCCAAGAATAATGTTATGTTATGTTATGTTATGTTATACAGGTTTTTTGTATAGCGTGCGGCTACTCGAAAGAGTGTCCCGACGCTTTGAATTGCACACTAATCTCATAACACAACAGGGAAAAAGAACATAAGCAGAAAAAAAGGGGAACCTAATAGAACCTGAAACTAAGAAGTAAAAAGCCAAGTTTTAAGCCCCTTCCTAAAGGCCAACAAGTTAGGAGTGCTACGCAGGGACACAGGCAGTTTGTTCCACAGCTGAGGCGCTAATAGTTTAAAGGAGCGGCCACCGATGCGAGCTCTCTTCACGCGGGGCAATGCAGCAAGAAACAAGACTTCAGACCTAAGCGACCTGGCAGGAAGGTAAAAGGACAGCCTTTTCTGAAGATATTTTGCTCCGGAGGTGTGCAAGGCTTTGTGTGCCAGGGTGAGAGTTTTAAAAACTATCCGCTTCCGGACAGGAAGCCAGTGCAGAGCCTCCAAGAGGCTCGAGGCTCTGGCACGGCGAGATAGTCCAAAGATAGCACGTGCTGCCGAATTCTGAACAACCTGTAATCGTTGAAGCAGGTATTCTGGCAGGCCGAGATAGAGGACGTTGGAATAGTCTATTCTCGAGCCTATAATCGCCTGCACCGTGATCTTCCTGTGTTCCTCCGATAACAAGGGAAGGAACTTGCGAAGCATCCGGAGTAAACCAAAGCAGGTGCCAGTGAGACCGATTACCTGCGAGCGTAGTGTGAGGCCATTGTCGATCTTAATCCCAAGGTTTTTAGCTACCTGGGACGAACTTGCTGGTGGAAACATGTTCTCAGGCCACCACACTTTCCAATCCGGGTCCGAGCTGCACCCAAAAAAGAGGACCTCGGATTTATCCGAGTTGCACTTGAGGCTGTTATGATGGAACCACTGAAACACAGCCTCAAGGCAACCCTGGATCCTACCTCCATCGAAGTCCGCACCCCTCTCACAGGTGAAGAGGAGCTGGGTGTCATCGGCGTAAGAAACGATCTGGGCCCCGAAAGACTCCGCCAGAGCCGCCAGAGGGGTCATGAAGATATTAAATAGAGTTGGGCTCAGGACAGAGCCCTGAGGAACTCCGACACCCAATGGCGACATCTCGGCGGAGCAAGCAGAAGCCCAGACCGTTTGTCGACGGCCTGCCAGGAAAAATCGAAACCACTGGAGCACCGTCCCTCGAAGACCAATCTCTGAGAGTCTGGCAAGCAGACTCTCATGAGGGATGGTGTCAAAGGCCGCCGACAGGTCTAACATCACCAGCATCGCTCTCCCACCCGAATCCAGCACCTCCTTTATCGCCTCCGAGACTTCCAGGAGGGCTGTTTCGGTGCTAAGATTGGCGCGGAAACCCGACTGGGTAGGGTGCAGTAGGTCGTGGGACTCCAGGTAATCGGCAAGCACCTTATGCACGTGCTTTTCAATGACCTTCGCAAAAGCCGGCAGGAGCGAGATAGGTCTATAATTCGCTAACACCTCCACATCCAGACCAGGCTTTTTAAGCAGGGGAATAATCATTGCCTGCTTCCAGGACTGGGGGACCACACCCTGTGCAAGAGAACAATTCAGCAGGGGGTTCACGAGTGGATTAATGACAGCTGCCATTTTAGCCAGAAATTTTGCGGGGCAGGCATCCCGAGGGGAACCTGACTTTAGTCCCGCCATCAGGTCAAATGAAGCTGTCAGCGAGAGAGGAGGGAAAGCTGCCAAGGCCACACCGGCGTTCGGTCGGGTAACAGCGGAATAAATATACTACATGAACATTACAACAAGGACCCATCATCTTTATTTTACTGAATTTAACGGATACCTTAAACAGCCACCCTGAAGTTACTTTAACAAATGAGGTTGGATGCACCTTCACCCGGCCAGGAACGACGCATGGGTCAGTGAACACACACCTTCCGTAGCATAAATTTAAACCTAGACCTGTTCCTACTGCTGCTGTGTAGGTAGCCTGGACGGAGAGGTAAAAATTAAATGTCACTTCCTTAGATTTGGGCAGGCGGCGTGCTTCTCACCTGCAGTGTTGGGTCTCTGGTCCACTCAGCCAACCGTCCTGGCGTCCTCCAGTTGAAGAAGGCAGCTACTCTCAAGGCCAGGGTAGGCTGGGGCCAGACTGCGCCCGCGGGGCCACAGCAGCACACAGGCCAGCCATGCCAGGCCAGGAACAGTGCACACCGTCTCCGAGCCCGACTCCGCGTGGGTGGGGTGAGCGTGTGTGACTACTAACTCAACACTCCGTGACCGTCCAGTGCAGTGAGTGAGATTCTGCCCAGTCGGGGCACTCAGAGCTGGACTCACTCGGAGAGTAAATTATAAGGACTGGAGGGCGTTGAACTGTGTGTGTCGACTGACTCTGAGCAAGCAGTAATTCATTCACATCACTGGCATCAGACCAAAGAGGAGCAAGTCTGCCTGCTGCGGTCCGTGGGCGAACACACAGCCTGTCCGTCGACCGGGAAAATGAGACGCGTGTTCTCCAATCAGTCAGTCAGTCCGTCCGCCACCCGCACGCTGAAAGAGAGAGCGTGTGGTCAGCCTGCATTTTGAAGCACACCGCGGGGGCTGGCAAACAATTATGCCCTGGGATGTCATTGGTAGCGCTTTCACGGGCTGCAATATTGACAGCCCTTGGGACCTACATATACGGTACCGTGGCCCGCTCCACACACTACTAAGATAGGGTTGGTACCCATCGCTGCACTTGTGCAACTGGCAGCAGCTGCCCTTCTACTTCCATTTCACACATGCAGCTACCTCACGTGTGTGTGTGTGTGTGTGGGGGGGAGCTGCTGGTCATTTGTAGACTATCATGCTCATCACGGGTCGGGTCACGTGCGTCACTCATGCTCGCAGTCTGCACAGGCTGGCCTGGTCGGGGTCCTCCTCCAATCATAGTCACCAATTTCAGCGCGCTGCGAGCTCATTCGCCAATGGGCCTTGCCTACACAGATGCACCGCTGCGGTAGGCGCCCGCCACGGACTCGTCGTGGTCGGTGCCGCCCCAGCCAGCCAGTATTTTGCACACAGTCCGCCCAAAAAGTAGCCCTGCGCCAGGTATGGGTTTTCCCTGCACAAACAGGAAAAATGTTGTCCATTTGTGCGGGAAATAGCCCAATTTGGCAACACCGATCGGAACTCCTCTGAGCCACAGTCCCACCTTCCAGAGGAACCATGGCGGGCCGCTTAAGGGAACCCTTGACTTGACGCCGGAAGCCAACCTTCCAGGCCAGCTGTGGGGCTCCTCGAGGGGGTTTACGCAGGGCGGGTGGCGCTTGTCCTCTCAACGCTTCTTTTGTTCAGCACTCGCAGGTCACCAGGGTGATGGGACGGGGAGAGGACTTTTTCCACAGCCACTCCCCCTCCTAATCCCAACAACACAAGGAACACGGCAGCTCTCCGCAAGCGCTGGAAGCAGACTTGCACTGCGGTGCCAGGTTGGAGTACGACTTGCACCAGGAGCTCTCTCTCTACCTCTGTGCCTCTAATAGCACTCTCCACGCGCACTGATCAGGGAGCAGCGCATACAAATGCTCCTCCGTCTGCAAAAGCAAAGAGTCCAACACACGGCTTGTCCTAAAGTAAAAGAGGGTGAACGGCACAGCGCTCACTCTGCTGGATAATTTAATAGGCTCCTCCCCCGCTAGGGATGATTGATAATCCAATGCTGAGTGATCTTTCTGGAAGAGCCCACCAACTCCCCTTGTTGTGTTTCTATCTAGGACCCTAATTCGATATTCCCGATTTATGCCCTTATGTGGTTATAATAAACTATATCCTTATAAAGGCATAAGAATCATATCGATATTTAGTAATAGCCTATGCAGTCCAAATACGGCAAGGCTACTCCCCTTAGACTCCTAGAAAATACAACGCGTTCTTTAAACAAACCAAGCCTCCAGCAACCCGGGAAATCCCCCCTGCTTTTGTTTTGATTTGAACAAGAACTCCTGGAGTCCAGAAAGAACTGTTACTTCTTAGTGACGTCTTATGTCCAACCTTACGTCAAACCCGGCACCTTTCAGGTATAAATATACCAACAGTTGCCTTAAGCAAACACACAGTGGTTTGGAGCAGAGCGTCTATCTACTTGCCCGAGAGCCCAGCTGATGCGAGAGTACACGGAAGCCACCCCTCCCTTTTGACGCACTGAGAAAGACGCTGTCTTTTCTCCTGCCGAGAAAATCCAGCTCCGGTGTTTCCAGTCACTCTTGCGGGTTGCTGGGATATCGAGTCCTGAGAGAGAGATACAAGACCTCCTTCATTCTATTAACCAGGTACGGAGCTGACTAAACCCTTAAGAGAATTCTTGATTCAGATTCTTGGCAAAAACCAACTTAACTTAAACTGCAACTTACTTACTCCTTCCCACGTGTTAGGCTCAGGTCAGGTACACCGGGGTAGGCGTATTTAGAAGCACCAGTTGAGTACGTTAGTCAATGTTTTTAATGTATGTATATATTTTATCTATTTTAAAGTATCATATGGCTAAGAAACCATATCAATGCTTTTACAGTATTATTTCATAATACTACTTTTACTGTACGCACTTTACTTCATGATAAGTATAGCAATTGTGGCAACTCACTTCTCTTGCATGAGAAAGAAGACTGCTCAATAAATACCACCTTTTATTGAAAACGCCTGTCTCTCTATTTCTCTGCACTCTGGTGAAACTAAGTATGCACGATTGACTGAGTGAAATAACTGTCTATCGTTTTCACACGACTCTAAAGATACACTCTTTATTCTAGGGAGCAAAGTTGTCATGTTTATATGGTTGTCAGAAGCTAATCCCTTCTTGTCTAAATCCGGAGAGTTAACTCTTTCCTGAACATTCGAGAAAGTTTCTAGTCACCTCTGAGCTAGCTGGCAAAACTAATTAAGTCTAATATAGTCAGTAGAGACCTAGTCGACCTCAGTCCTACGTCTACACTGCTGTTTATATTATTCCAATGCGCAGAGCCTATTGGGAATATAGGAACTACACTACATGGTGCCCAACGGAGGGCAAGGCGATAATCTAACGCAAGACATTAGAGTAACTCAGTCGTGCTTTTTCACACTGAACCCTTTTCCCGTTAAAAACTCCAAAAGACGTCTGGAGTGGGTAAAAGGTTAATATCCGCCGGAACTTAGTAGGAAGAGATTCCTATGTATTCGTTTTTGGTTTAGTCAACGTTGAAGGATACAGTGTTCCAAAATATTGTGCACCTAATCTTTGTTTCCTTGAAACTTGATCTGCAACAAAAACCTTTCTGTCAGTAAAATGGTGGAAAGTGACGATGAAGCAGAGAGAGCTAGAATAGCGGCTCAGCTCTTAGCGGATGACACAAGTCTCCAAGAAAATGACCCGAATGCTATACTCATTCCGGTCAACGTAAGAAGAACTATAACTATTAAATGTATAGAAAATGGACTATCATCAAGAGGTGGTACAGTCATATTCGTGGTAGAGGCCCATGAATATCGGCAGACAGAGGTATTCTATTCATGGATACACTTTCCAGCAGCAAACGCTGTGACACAAGAATTCCACTATAAACAAATAGAGGAACCTCCGGATGAATACACTCCTTTCGAGGACGTTGAAATCCCACTAAATTACTAAGAGCACCTGCTCTGGTTTAAAGGTGCCCTAAAACATCAAAATCACATCACCAGGCACGGTCCACTAGGTAGACCCGGAGCCACGTGGCCGGTTCTAGCCAGCTACACACCACATCCAGACATTGATAAAATGTCAGACCGGGAACTTTTAGCCCAGCTAAAACTATTAATTAAAATACATAGACAATTTGTCCAATATGTCATGCAGACTTCAACAGTCCAACCAACAATTAACATTCCACAGGTGACCCCTCATCAGGGGAACACAAACAAAATTACACCACAGAACATACAATCATGTCTTGGTAAAATACCCTCAAAACGGGAACAAATTCCATTCTGGTTAGCACAAAAAATCACTCAAATAGAGGCAGTATTTCCTAATACTACACCTCATGAAAAACACAGAATTCTGACTATCTGTCTTCCAATGGGGTTCGCACCACATGTGGAGGACTGTGACACTTGGGGCACAGTCTTTGCTTCAATATACACAAAAACACATGGTGTTCCGTCTATGGCAATAATACCAGATGTGCTAAGACAGATTCAAAATTAATACGGTACAGAACCTGCTTTAACTCTGGGTATGAAATTACTGAAAGACTTCAAGCAGGTCTCGGCTATATTATTAGCCAATATAAAAGGAGAGCAGCATCTGTGGCGATCCGCCAGAAATTGAAAGAAAGAGATATAGCAGACCAACCAATTGAACTTGCCAGAATCATAGAAAAATCCTATGAAGAACTAGGTGGAGATAGTTTGGGTGGGATACCAATAAAACCCCAACTAACTGAAAAACCTGAAAAAACCTTTATTAAAAATAATCTAAATACTCCAAAAAGGAGCTGGGATGGTAATAAACAGTCCACTCCCAGGGAAGAAAGATTCCAGTCCAGAGGAAGGTCTCCTCAACGGAGAGAAAGATCTCCAGACCGAGGAAACAAGTCTCCCCAAAGGGAGCCCTCTGAGAAAAGATACAACCTTAGAGATAGGGATACATTGAGAAAACCTGATAGATATCAAGATGTTGATACACGTCCCTCTCGATCTTTTCAGACTTCCTCACAGAAATCGGAAAGAAGAGGACGGTCAGACCATAAAGAAGAGCGCATCAAGTCCAAAGACAAAGAACCTGCTCATCAAAGTAAAAAATTCCAATTTCCAAAAAAGAAGGTAGCTAGTATTAAAATTAGACATGCCGAGGATACTGAGGACACAACTGAAAAACGGAGAGTGGGCCCAGACAATGCTAGACAGCGCAGCAGAAGTGACCATAGCTCGCAAGATCCTGATGAATCTTCTGGAGACAGTGGACACGAATGAATACATTCAAGTGGAAACTGCAGACATCAGAGTTAGCAAACCCCATAAATTATACGAAATAACATTGCGTATAGAGGGGGACAAGACTAGGAAAGTAAAGGGTCTCTTTTGGGATAACCTTTCGAAAGGCTATGACATCCTGTTAGCTGAAAAAGACTGGCCACCAGAGTTTGTCAGGGAGTTCCCTCATGGCGAAGAAATGATTATGCCTGCCTTCTCTAATCATATTCCAATTCATAAGAAATACACATTTGCAAGAAAATGGGCAGTAGCCCAAGCTCCTGCATTATATAAAAATCATGTAGGATGGGATGAGGATTCTCCTCACCACAAAATCCAGTTTAAAAATCAGCCCACTGCACAAAGGCAGTACCCAGTTAAACAAGAAGCTAAAAAGCAAGTCAGGGAGATCTTAGATCAACTTGAATACCAGGGGGTGATTAAAACATGCACCTCACAAATGAACAATCCTTTGTTTCCTGTCTCCAAGCCAGACGATTCATATTGTCTAGTTTTGGACTACAGACACTTAAACTCCTGTTGCAAGACATTTGCAGTACAAATCTCATACAGTGCAGCACTAATGAATAACATTGTGCGCAAAAAATATAAAACGACATTAGACATCTCTAATGGATTTTTTTGTCAAAACATAGCACCTGAAAGTAGGTATTTGACCGCTTTCTCAATAATGGGGTCACAAAAACACTTCTGTCGACTCCCACAGGGATTCAAGAATAGCCCAGGATTATTCTCAGCAAGGGTAACAGAGTTACTACAAATATATGATGATGAGGCATTATCTTATGTCGATGACATCTATCTCACAGATGATGACCTGGAGACTCACTTAAAAAGAGTGAACACCATAATACTTGGGTTCGCGTCAGAGAGTTACAAATTCAACTTTAAAAAGTCACGAATTGCCCATCTAACTGTCCTGTTTTTAGGATATGAATTATCAAGTGAAGGCAAGAGCTTTCCAGACAACTTCCTAGAGAAGTGTGCAGTACTCCAAGCACCAAAAACGCTAAGAATTTACAATCAATACTAGGTTTCCTGAATTTCGGAAGAACATACATTCCAAATTATGCGGAGAGGGTTAAACCTCTCTATGAATTAATAAACCCTGATTTCAAACCAATCAATTGGACTCAGAAACACACAGAAATGTTAAGATCATTGCAAACAGACATGTTAGCTAAAACAAAATTGCAAACTCGCGAAAACATACGCAACCTTGTAATTCGAGTCATCCCAGGAAGATACGGATTCACGTACCTGACCTCTAATGAGGGAGAAACGGTACCAATAGCTTACAAATCTCATTTGTACACACAAGCAGAAATAAAATTCAGTTCTACTGAAAAAATTCTAATAGCGGTTCAAACTGCTGTAGCAAAAGAAAGAGCCCAAGCCCAAGGCAGGGAGATAACTGTTTTAACAGCAAAATCAGCCCTTGAAGCATTAACAAGCCCACGCAATTTGAATACTGTGGCATTAGATCCAAAATGGATATAATGGGAAAATTCTCTTGCTGCAGAAGACGTGAAGTACTATTTTGACCCGAAAATGAAAAAACTAGAAGATCTAGAATATGAAGAAGAATATCCTCTGCCAATCGAAATTCTGCCTCTCCAACAGTACATATGTGTAATCTACATGGACAGATTTGCACAACACTACGATGTGGACAAAAAAATCTACTACGCAGCGTGCGCAATTGTTAAAGGTTGCTGGCGCTTTGGTAAATTCAGACCAATAATCACCAAAACTGAATCACTCAGAAACTGTTCAGCTCAGCGAGCTGAAATAAGATCTTTAAAGATGGCGCTTGAAAATGCCGATCGTGAATTCCCGAAACTAATATTGTGCGATTCGCATTTCTGCGTCAGGTCTTACAATAATGACTTGCAGAACTGGGTTCAAAACGGTTACAAAGAGGACACAGGTGCCACAATAAAGCATAAAAAGCTTTGGAAACAGGTAGTTCTTTTGCAGAAAGAACTACGAAAGACTCACATGATACATACACTGAGTCATCAACGTGATGGCGTTCACGTTGCAGGGAATTCATTGCCCAACAGAGCCACAGAGGAAGCGGTTCAACCGGCTTCCGTAGCCACAATAAAAGCGTTCTAAAAAACACATAGACAGAGAAACCATGCTGGCGATAAAAGCGTCTTTAAAAGGCGACTATGCAGCATTACCTCTGAACTATCCACTCAGTAATACATACATAATTGATGCAAACTCCGTTCCTTTTGCTCAAATCCCTGGAGCGGGGGATAGAGTAATTCCGAACATGAACAGGAGAGTCTTCTTGATTGCAGACGCACACATGGGATTGGGTCCGAGGCACCAAGAGATCACGAAATCTCTAAAAGAATTACAATCAGAATACTGGTGGCCGGGGATGAGCCTGTATCATTACAAATTTGCAAAGAGTTGTCCAGACTGCAATAGAGATCGCAGTTGTGAACCGGACCAGACTACTGCCAGGACTCCTTTATTAGAAAGCATCAGGCTATCTATATGCAAAAAATCCCGCCGGAGAAATGCGTTCCCATAATATTTAAGACTAGATTCACTTAAAATGCAGGCCCCAGCGCTCGGCTGACGCCAGAACTGTTATAAAAGATTTGCAAGTCTGTATCGGCACATACGCAATTGGCATGCTACATTCTGACCAGGGTCCTGCGTTTAGCTCTCTGGCTTAGAAGGAGGCCATGGCCAGCATGGGCATTGCATTGCGGTACTCTTCTCCCTTCCATCCTGAGGGAAATGCGGTAGTGGAAAGAAAAAACCGAGACATAAAGCAATCTATAACGGCGAGGGTATTAGGTTCGGGTGATGGGTGGGTCAAACATTTAACAAGTGTCCAACGTAGTCTTAACAATCTGCCAAGAATTTCTCTAAAAGGTCTCACTCCGTACGAACTATTGTTCGGTACTAGAATGCACATTCAGGATCTTGATAGTCACACTTCAGTGGTAGAAGAAAAACCCTTTGATATCAAAGACCGTTTGGCTGTTTTACAGGACTTAAATGAAACAAGAAGAAGCCTGAGTAATATAAAGTTAAAGCCAACAGCCACTGAAGAAAAACCACCTGTCCCAGCAAGACCTGTCTGGATTCCAAAGATTGGGGATCTAGTCAGAGAGAAGATCGTGGTGAAGAAGGAATTTGGGCCTTCTTACAGAAAAGCAGTACCTGTCTTAGCTGTTGGCGGAACAAGATCAGTTGTACTACTGCCCCTTGCTGGTAAAAAGGAGAACCGAGTTGTATCCATCGACCTGGTAAAACCACAATCATGTGGCCAATAATAAGTAGTAGGCCTAGTGGACTCCCAAGAAATAGCAGAATACCAACATTTGCTACAATCCAAGAGGTTCAAACTGAGAGACTAATCACATTTTATAAACTTGCGGTGAATAAAAAAGGACTACGCAACAAAGCCCTGGAACTTGTGCCTCTGGAAACCCAAATTGCAACAGTTCATCAAGAAACACAAGTCTACAATGATGTAGCCACAGACTATGCTAATGAAACAAAGAAAAATGCAAAAGCAAATGAAAATCCGGAAGCAATTCCAACAATTGACAGAACTGCATCAGGCTACTTCATCAATTTCGATGACTTTTCCGAGGATCCAAGTGAGCAGGAAGAAACGCCTGCAACAAAAACTTTCAAAGACAAAGTAATTGAACTTTTTCACCAACTAAAAGAAACATATCTGATTTCACCATGGATTGAATTTTGGATTGTGTTAGGTGTACTTTTCCTCTGGCTTTGGCTCATCATGGTTCTATGTTTGGGAAAATTCATTGATGGAAAATATAGTACAATGGACACAGCAAGTCAGAACATCAACTTGGTCCTAAAGCCTCACACATCCTCTCACATCGAGTGGAGAAGTGTGGCTCACCGGTTAGAGGAGGCATACCCTGAAGCAGAGGGTCAGCCCGGGACCAGGGTTCAATTCCCGACTCGGCGGGGTCTTGAGTCAAGATGTCCATGGACTCGATAATTCTCGCTTCGGTGCCTACTTGAATCATGAGTTCACACTCTGCAGCTCTGGGCAATAGCTTGCTTAATCTCCACGACGGCCCCTCGCGGCGGGATGCCTGGCTTTCACCAGGCGGATGCCCTGTTGGGTTATCTCGCAGGGTAATACCAGGACGGGTTCCCTAAGCAAGCGCCGAGATGCCTCCGGGTAGTCGTGCGCTATATAAGCACGTAATTTACTTTTACTTTACATCGAGAAAAGAGAACTGTCATCAGTGAACATCACAGCCAATCCAATACCCGGTGGGGTAGCATGGGACAAAACGGATTATGAAATCTATGGCCCGATTGAGCTCTTGAAATATCCACATCAGTTCAAGGTTTCATTAAGTGACTTTGTGACACCAAGTACTTTCTCTGATGATTGGGACTTTGAAAACATTAATAATATGATGTCAGATTTATTAATGTCAGCCAAATTTACAGAACATGATTACTTACAGTGTTCATCGAATTATGAAGAATTATTCTGTTATAATCATTTTGGTGATTGTTAGAATTGGGGGTCTCTGGTTGGCGCAAGTTTTCACTTGTGACAAGCAGGGACCCTCTCCTCTAAGTCAGGGCAAAGGATGACCCCTTAGAATTACCCTTGCTCACCCTCTAGGTGCGTGGCGTGAGCAGCCAAGGCTATTCTTCAGGCGTTATTCAGTTAAGCATTTGTAATCACACACACAGTAAAATGTACCAATCCCCCCACAAATGGACACCAGGCTGGAGATATATAAAAATACGTTCCTTTATGTAAAAATATATATATCAGATCAGACTTATCACAAGACCATCAATAACGCTGTTCTTTAGCCACCAGGTTGTAAATAGGCAAACTTCCTAGGTTACAGTTCAAATGTATCTTCTGTCTTGTTCACTCACTTGTAAACAGTTCTCTCAGTTCCAGTTATGCAATAATTGGGGCCTCTTGCCCCGTTCCTGGAAGGTATGGCGCTCCCAAGCACCTCTGTGGCCTTCGCAGCGCTCCTCTGTGCTCCACACAGAAGAAATCCCCGGGCCCTACCAATGCTCACGCATCTCGCAGTATGCTTGGAATGGAGACCAGAGAGGGCCTCGGGGAAACCCTGGGCCTTTTTCAGAGGTGGGGGCTGAGCTGCGGAGCAGAGCAGCAAGCAGGCGATGAGAGGAACCCCGGGCCTTTTCCAGAGGTGGGGGCTCTCAGCTGCAGTGAGGAGCAGGGAGGGGTGAGAGGAGCCTCTGGGGCCAAGGCACAGGGAAGGCTGATGTCGTCTTCAGGAATGCTCCCTTCTTTCAGGAATTGTCAGTGCAGAGGGGTCCCTTGTCAAAGCGGAGGATCTCCGGGAGGCAAGGCACAGCACAGGAGCCCTCGTACTGACGGTACAGGGGGGGCTCCCTTCTCAGTGCGGCACAGCCTCTCCTGGGGGGCAGAGCAAGGCAGGGCGGCCGGGTGCAATCAGATGCACGGGGGCCGTCCAGGCTACAGGCTGCTCGTGTCCCGGGATTCCGGCGGGAGGGGCTGAAGTCTCCTCAAGGGCTCCGTGAAGCAGGCAGGGGTAGAGGAGCGGCGGCCTTAGCCCTGGGACAGAGAGCGACTCCGAGTGGAGCGAGGCTCTCAAGGGCAAGAGGGCAGGCTGGCTCCCGGGTACCACGGCCCTAGGAGGGGGTGAGAGGGGGCAGACTTCACCTCCAGGGGAGGAAATACTCGGCCTCAGGCAGGGGACGAGGCAAAGCACAGGAGAACCCACTGGTCCTGGGGTTCAGTTCAGGGGGCAAGCTCAATCAAGCCCTTGGAGAATGTTTAGAGCACAAAGCAGCAAAGTCTTTCTTCAGCAAGTCTTCTCCTCTCCTTTCTCAGCAAGGCAAGCAGCAGGCCAGTCCTTCCAGCGTCTCTTCTCCTTCTAGTCGGGCAGAGGTCCTTTGTGGTAAAACAGGATTCTGATTTACAAGGAGCAGGGGTCCTACTTTTATACACAGTTTCTTTTGTTCTTGAAGGCCAGGGGGGGCTTTGCATAGCCACTTTCAGTCTCTGAGTACTTGTTGGGTGTACTTCTGGCTTCTGCTTTCAGTGTGAGGGGCAGGCTCATCAGAGGCTCCACAGGAGGTGGAGCCAGCATTGTGTGGACAGGGGCAGCCAGGAGTACCTTGTTGATGGGGCTTCGCCCTTCCTGGGCCAGGTGCAGGCTGAGTCATCAGTCGCTCCCCAGGGGGGCGGAGCCAGCATTGTGGTGGCAGAGCACAGCCTGATTAAGAGCCCAGGGCCACTCCTACCTCCCACTAAGGTATAATCCTTGCATTCACCACCTGTCATCCCCCAGCCCTGTCACTCACACAACCCAGACAGTCAGATACACATACTAGCAGAGGCGGGCTTAAATGGTTAGGCAAGCAAATGCTAACTTTCTAAAAGTAGCATTTGCAAACACAGGATATTAAAATAAACTTTACTAAAAGAAGTATTTTATTATTCTGAGTTCAGGCATACTAAACATTAATTTCTACCATGCTCCCTGAGCCTGCTGGGATTATAGAGTGTAATAATTCCAGCAGCCCATCTGCCCTAAAGGGAGCAGGTAGCCTTTCAATAGTGAAAAACGAATTTGGCTGTAATTCACTATTAGGACATGCCACACACATCAGGGCTTGTCCTACCTTACACTTACAATGCACCCTGCCCTTGGGACTACCATAGGGGTGACTAATATGAAGTTAAGGGAAGGTTTAGGGGCTGGCAAGTGTGTGCACTTGCCCAGCCAGCATGACAGTACCAGACTGCACGCAGGGTCTGCAATGGCAGACCCTAGACACATTTTGAAAGGCTGCTTGTGTGGGTGGCACAACCAGCGCTGCAGGCCCACTAGCAGCATTGGCATTTACAAGCCCTGGCACTCCTGGTGCACTTTACTGGGGACTGACAGTAAATCCAATGAACCAATCAGGTATACCAAACACAGTTACACTTTTCATAGGGAGCACTTGCACTGCGGCACGGATTGGCCGTGGCGCAGTGCCCTGAGCGGCGGACACCAGCAAAAACAGCAAAAACATCTGAGGCACATCAGCAAAAAGTGGAAGGGAAACTCACGCCAAGGTGCCAGGTCTAACAGTGATCACTATTTGCATAAAACTGCTCAGCCTAGAAATGTTTTATCTTATAACCAATGGGAACATTGTCCAACTCCGCCAAAAGGCAGCTCGAAAACATTCTATGAGAAATGTCCATACTTCTCAGGGTTTAACAACAGTGATCCAGAAACGTTTTATTTTAAAATGTTAAATAGGACAGGAATGAAAACAATGTTGACAAATACTAAATTGATTTTATGACAAAACCATCTGGGGTACCAAAGATTGGCAGGTACAAGACCTAGAAGCATTATTTAGAGCCTGCATGATCCCAGAACAAATAATATTTTTGAATGACACCATTCAACAGACTACTTGTCTTGGCCTAGCTAAGATAAAATACTTAAATAAACCGTCTATTCCGAAGCCCTTAACTGATAGTAATCGCACTACAGATGTGGAGATAGACGTATCCCATATTTTACACGAAAACAGAACAAATCCTGATTGGAAAAAATGGTTAATCTGGCCCACAGACACATATAACTGTCAAGATAGATTCCTGAACAAAACACAGGGGTTCAAACTGACCAGGCCAGACCCAAGATACTCCCAGAGACAACATCCAGGGATAGTTACAACATACAGTGTAGGGAAACTATGCCTTGAGTGGCTACAGAAATCCACACTGGCTGAAATTAAGCAACACTTGACATTACTTAAAGACGGTGCTGACTTGCGTGATTTCATACTGGGACCACGCAAACAGCGCCAAAACGTTTCATAGCGGACGGTATATACGCTGCGTACAACGAAGCTTGGAAAGTAATGCAAATTGAAACAGCAGAAAAAATACGAGAAATTGATCGTATAAATTTGGAAAAATCACTTTCTGTAGTGGACAATGGGTTAACAACTCTGTCCTCCAGAATATATTCACTGGACAGCATTGTATCATCTGCTATTGATATAATAGAGGAGGACTTACTAATGTTACAACATGGCCAGTCCCAATTGCGTTCTATTGTACAGCTTGGCTGGACGTTGCAAAATCTGCGTTCAGGCTCCGTACCATGGCGTCAAATCAACATAACGTCGTTATTCGGTATCTTTAACCTTACTGATAAACAAATCAGTTTGGCACAAAAAGGAGCAGACTGTACGATTCTGAGCATTGAAAAACTTGAGAGATTACCATTGACAATGTCAGAGAGACCTGTCATTGAATGGATAATACACGGAACAATTTCAATTCCGATAACAACTTTCCAGTTTAAATACTGCCAAGAGTATATACCAGCAGGCCAGTATGAAAGGTTGCGTAAAGGATACATTAAATCAACCTGGGATTTACCTTACACACACAAATGTTATAGTGAAGGGAAAAGGGAGGTATTCCTTAGTGGTAACAATTTTAAAAAATCACTAAGCGGTACACTTCTGTGTCAAGGTATTAACTTGCATGGAGCCTGTGAAGGGTATTCAAAAAACCTTTTATGTCACCTGCATGGGACTCCTGCAACACAGATTGAGCCATTTTTCAGACAGCTATCCAACGGCAGCTACGTTCTAATAAGTGACCACAGCTGTTGTGGAATGGTGCCAGGAAAACCCTATCTCGTAAGCATTACATCCAGGGTCATTTGCTGTATGCAAGTATTGTATCCACACAGCAATCCAGACATGGAGGCTGCATTATGGCCTTCTTTGAATATCTCTTCTATTCGAATTGATACTTTAAGCAGAATGATGTCTATTCTTTTACAGACAACTGTGCCTTTAACCTCGTCCAAAGAGACGTATGATCTGCAAGTTGCAAGGACAGCAGCAGAGATACATTCCCTATTATCAACAAATTGCCCCGTGCATTTCTTAGAAATGTTAGGTCAAATCTTAAACATGTCTGATACCAGTGGCATTGCACATGTATTTAAGACAATTTTTCGGGACTGTTAGCACCCTTTGAAACAGTTCTGGGCATTTTCCCGAATTTTGTCCATTCGATATTTGGCAGCCTGCCTCTTATTTTGGGACTCGTAGCAGGAATTTTATTTTTGATCCTTCTGCTCCGATATGGCAAGCCAAGCCACAGACAAGCTCCAGCAATGATGGAAGAAAGGATCCTAGCAATACGCTACCGAGACCAAATCACTAAAGTCCTCGGATTAGCCCGGCTAAGAGATCTGAGTGCAACCTGGTTTCTTTCATTCAGACCAATCTGGCAAGATTGTATCTTACCTGTGCTTCGATGTCTGCTATGGGGAGAAGAATGCGTGTAGGTCGTCTGTCTTACACTACCATCAGCAGTACCAATGGATATCGATACTTTGCTAGGTCCTGTAACTACTCATGCATCGTGTTTTCCCCAGTGGCTACCTATTCTGATGACGGCATTCGTTGAGACTTCACCACTACGAGTAGGTGGCGGTGAGGTACGAGAGGAAAGCAGCACCAAACAGGTAAAACCTTCTGTGAGCATTGTTGATCCTGACATCGATGATAGCAATCATTCTCACATATGCACAAATTCAGCATTTTCGAACTTGGTCGAACTTTCACCTGATGGTGTAGACCAATTTTTTGCGAGTCTGTCTGATATGATGTTCTCTCCAGTCAACGAGAATAACTTTTAAAACAATGAGCACAAAGGGTTCCCTGAACTCTGAATTCGGCCTTCAGTTTTGATGAACAAAGCTACTGAAAACATTTGGAACTATTTTTTTCCCTGAAAGCGAAATTATTTTTTTTCACAAATATTTACCCTTTTTTTTGGCACATGGTACTCTGCTTAAAGTAGAACTATTCTTAGAGAACAGAGATTCTATTTTAGGAACTCTAGAGACAATATTTTACCTCAGCCTCTAGTACATGTTACACAGATTTTGTATAAATATGTGATGGAATGGTCTCAACCTTCTTTTCTGTATTCAGAGCCATTTCATGTGTGATTTTCGCAATTCATTCAGCTAATATATATATATGCATTTAACTGAATGATGACACTGCTTGAAAAGCGTACAGTACCAATACTCATTTTCGTGTATTTACCATATACCATTTCAAATGCGAAATATGTATTTTGGGGTGGGTTGGAAAACACACATGCATAATAAACTATATCCTTATAAAGGCATAAGAATCATATCCATATTTAGTAATAGCCCATGCAGTCCAAATACGGCAAGGCTACTATCCTTAGACTCCTAGAAAGTACACCGCGTTCTTTATACAAACCAAGCCTCCAGCAACCCGGGAAATCCCCCCTGCTTTTGTTTTGATTTGAACAAGAACTCCTGGAGTCTAGAAAGAACTGTTAGTTCTTAGTGATGTCTTATGTCCAACCTTACGTCAAACCCGGCACCTTTCAGGTATAAATATACCAACAGTTGCCTTAAGCAAACACACAGTGGTTTGGAGCAGAGCGGCTATCTACTTGCCTAAGAGCCCAGCTGATGCGAGAGCCCACGGAAGCCGCCCCTCCCTTTTGACGCACTGAGAAAGACGCTGTATTTTCTCCTGCCGCGAAAATCGAGCTCCGGTGTTTCCAGTCACCCTTGCGGGTTGCTGGGATATCGAGTCCTGAGAGAGAGATAGAAGACCTCCTTCATTCTATTACCCAGGTACGGAGCTGACTAAACCCTTAAGAGAATTCTTGATTCAGATTTTTGGCAAAAACCAACTTCACTTAAACTGCAACTTTCTTACTCCTTACCACGTATTAGGCTTAGGTCAGGTACACCGGGGTAGGCGTATTTAGAAGCACCAGTTGAGTACGTTAGTCAATGTTTTTATGTATGTATATATTTTATCTAATTTAAAGTATCATATGGCTAAGAAACCATATCAATGCTTTTACAGTATTATTTCATAATACTACTTTTACTGTACGCACTTTACTTCATGATAAGTATTGCAATTGTGGCAACTCACTTCTCTTACATGAGAAAGAAGGCTGCTCAATAAATAACAAGTTTTATTGAAAACGCCCGTCTCTCTGTTTCTCTGCACTCTGGTGAAACTAAGTATGCACGATTGACTGAGTGAAATAACTGTCTATCGTTTTCACACGACTCTAGAGATACACTCTTTATTCTGAGGGAGCAAAGTTGTCATGTTTGTATGGTTGTCAGAAGCTAACCCCTTCTTGTCTAAATCCGGAGAGTTAACTCTTTCCTGAACATTCGAGAAAGTTTCTAGTGACCTCTGAGCTAGCTGGCAAAACTAATTAAGTCTAATATAGTCAGTAGAGACCTAGTCGACCTCAGTCCTACGTCTACACTGCTGTTTATATTATTCCAATGCGCAGAGCCTATTGGGAATATAGGAACTACACTACACCCTAGCAGCGCAAGGGAGTTTAGTCCAATATCAACAGATCATGTGAAGCTCCAGGAATTCACAAGCATTTGCAATGCAATAGATCTCGCATTTTAGAAACTTTGACCCATTGGTATTGTAGATGACAATACCTTTTATTTTTGCAGGTGTTTTTTAAACACACAAATAAATGCATTGTCATTTACAATGCCAATAGGTCAAAATCTTGCAATTGCGAGACCTAATGCATTGCAAATGCTTGTTACCACTGCTTTTGGGATTTGGCCTTGTTATTTACGCATCATCCTAAAATCATGGTGTGTTCAAAGTAGGTAGACCTCCTGTTAAAGATGGGGAGTCTACCATGTGCAGTTCGATGTGTCATCAGGGTTTGGAGCGAAAACAAACACAGTAAGTGCAACAAATGCTTATAATAGCTGCCTCCCTGGCCTGTACCAATGACAGACTTGTTGGAGGGGGGAGAAGGTGGAAGGAATCGCACACCCAAGCTGGGCTACGATACATTTCAGATTTGCTGTTGTCCACAGAATTAATTCTAAAAGTAAATATTCACATTCTAGAAGTACAAAGAAAAATGTAAAAATCGGATGTGGAACCCCATGACAATTGGTATCTCCCTGGCATCGTGTGGGTACCATGGCCAAAGCCTAATACCCAATGCCCTCATGTGAACAGGGTTTGCTGCTTCGTGTTCCAAATAAACCCGTGCACTCCCTGCACAAGGAGCTTAAATAGAGCAAGATTCCTGATAAAGGCTCCAGATATTGCTCTTGAAGTCCAAGACAAACCCAGAA